>NC_087158.1:3135000-3137500 GCF_035594125.1 Scylla paramamosain | reverse complement strand
AGATGTTTTTCTTGGAATGTTTAAGTACGTACAAGTGTTTCAGTGTGTATGAGTGGACAAAGGAGTGTGTTTGGATATCTTTCCGAGTCCTTTGGGTGTGTTATCATGGTGTTTAAGGGCGTGCAGTGGTGTATGAGAGTGTGTGTTTAGTTAGAATCGTGTTTGGAGGTGTAAAAAGGTGTGCCCAGGTGTGTTATGAAGTCCTGCAGTTGTGTTAAGTGTGCGTAGGGAAGTGTTGAGCTATTTAGGGGTGTGGGAACGTATGGGAGGGATGTCTAGACTGTAGGAATGAGCTTTAGGGGAGTGTGAAGAGGTGGGGAGTGGCAGGTGAGAGTGAGAGGTGAGAGTGAGAGGCATGAGAGGGAGAGAGGATGAAGGTGAAGCGTGGAAGTGAGATTGCAAAGTTGAAGAGGTTACCTGCGGACGTGTGTGTGTGTGTGTGTGTGTGTGTGTGTGTGTGTGTGTGTGTGTGTGTGTGTGTGTGTGTGTGTGTGTGTGTGTGTGTGGCGGGGCGTGACCAGCAAGGTTTTCATGGCTGGAGATGATGGGGGTGGGATTGAGGTGAAGGGCAGGGATGGGGAGAGAATGGGGAGTATCTACAGGTGTGTGTGTGTGTGTGTGTGTGTGTGTGTGTGTGTGTGTGTGTGTGTGTGTGTGTGTGTGTGTGTGTGTGTGTGTGGGTGAAGGGTTGTGGGGAGCAGATGTGTGAGGTGGAGTTGGAGGGGAGGGAGTAAAGTTTGGGGACGTCAGATGTGGGGAGAGGGAAGAATGAACATGAAGGGGTGATGGGAGAAGAGGGGGATTTTCAAGGGGTGGTGTGAAAAAAAGAGGGGTGTTATAGGAGGTGATGGGGAGGGAGGGGAGAGGTGTTTTGAAGGATGAAGGGTGAGGGGGAAGGGGAGAAGGATAAGAAGATAAGTGTTTTAAGGGGTGAAGGGAAGAAAGGGGATATTTTAAGGAATAATAGGGAGGAGAGGGGTGTTTTAAGGGGTGAGGAGAGAAGAGGGGTGTTTTAAGGGGTGATGGGTGATGGGTGAGGGGTGAGAGGGGTAGGGAGGCAGGAGGAGGCGTGTTTCACCCTCACGCCTCACAAAGGTCGTTCCGCAAACTGGGTTATTGTGATGAAACCTGAACTTAGTGGCGGCGGTGGTGGTGGTGGTGGTGGTGGTGGCGGTGGCGGTGGTGTGTGACAGGCGTGGCTCCGTGGCGTGGCGGGTTCCCGGAATCTTGCCACGTGTTTTCCTGTTGAGGGGGTAGCTGTGTGTTTCTGGCTAACCCTTTGACTGCTCTTCCGTATATCTTTCGTTAATCACTTTCTTTCATTCTACATTAATATTATATAGGCGTCACACTGGATAGCTCTTTTAATCCATCTTTTATTTAATGTAGGTGCTTGTGATAAACCTTGTGTTGTGCCTGTATTGCTGTGAAGCGTTGAATAATGCAGTGTAAGGGTTAAACACGTCCATGCATTCTGTCAGGTTATCAAATATTGCTTCTCTTTTTTTTTTCCATCCCTCACATCCTCCTCGGCACATCCACATTTCAGAAACGTTTCTCCACTGTCTCTTATCATACTCTTACTTCATCGCGCCCCCCCGGTACCTCCCCACACACACACACACACACACACACACACACACACACACACACACTTCCCCCAACGGTCTCCCCAAAGTCTCTTATCACGCTCATACTTAAACGACTCCCCAGCGTCTCTGTCACACCCACACCCCAACACCTCTTCAACACCCACACACCAACGTCTTATCAACGCCTCTATCACACCCACAGCTCCTCAGCACCTCTCCCATACCTACACCTCCCCACTTTATCACCCCATCACCTCTTGGACACCCACACCATAACACCTTCCAGTTACCTCCCCACACCCACCTCAACACCCTAGCATACACGCCTCCACACCACCACGCCACACCTTCCTCACGCGGCGAAAGGGAGGACACAGGCGGGACACAGGCAGGGAGGGCGCGGGCCGGCTGGTTATCCAACTGGAGGAAACTCTGCTTAGACCAACCTGTTGCTGCCGCGGCCTTGGGGGAGACTACTGCTAACCTGTTCTCCTCCTCCTCCTCCTCCTCCCCCTAGTGACGCAGGGCAAGGGGGGGATGGGAGAGGAGGGGAGGAGTCGCTGTCCGCCGGCTTGGGGAGGGAATGCGGCTGGGGAGGTCTGGGTAATGCGAGGCCGTTTAAGGGAAAGAGCGTGTGAGTGAGGCAGCGGTGTTAGTAAATGTTGCGCTGCACTTTGCTTCTCTTTATTGCGGGATTGTCGTGGTGTGCCTCATGATTTTTTCTTTCTCCTTTTTTTTTTTTCTATCTTCCTTCTTCCTTTTTTTCGTGCTTCTTCGTTTTCTTTTTTCCTTTTTTTTCGTTTTTTGTTTGTGTTGTGTTGTGTTTGCTTCCTCATCTTCCTTTTCCTCTACATTTTCCTCTTTCTCTTCGTTTTCCTCTTCTCCTTCTTCTTCCGTATTAATTTGTG
>NC_087158.1:3087500-3115000 GCF_035594125.1 Scylla paramamosain | reverse complement strand
CTCCCTTCCTCTCCCTCTCTCTCCCTCTCTCAGCCACCACCACCACCACCTCCGTCTCTGCACTGTCCCTGCTCGGCTTAACCCTTCACTGGTATACGAAACAATTGAATTAACACCACAAGAAGTAATGCATGATGTCTTTATATAAGTATCTACAGGAAATGAAGGGGATTAAAAAAAGAATAGATTTTGTAATTTCTACCGAGTTTAAAGATTGCAGGTGGCTGTAGATCAAGTAAAGATGCCTCACAGTGATTGGTAATTATGGGATGGTGTACCAATTGGCGGTCAAAGGATTAGCGGCGTTAGACAAGGCGGGAAAAGTATCAATAATATGAACTGCAGGTCTCAAAGGGTGTCAGCGTGCGTTGGAGCCCTTCATTGCGTTGTCAGGCGTGGGCTTCAGCGTGTCAGGGGAAGTAGAGTGATATAAACGTTCTTTAGCGCTGAAAACTTTGTGCGTGTTTAGGTTAGTGAGCGATACAGAAGCGTTCCTCAATACGTGATTGTTTATTTGTGTTGGTCTTAAACAATATAGGTGTTATAAATGGAATACGTGTTGGAGAGAGATCTATGCAAGTTATTTTTAGGTTAGAGTATGGGAAGAAAGACAAAGAGGGAGGAAAGAGAGATAAAAAGAAATGGAAAAAAAACACGCAGGGGAAAAAAAGGTACATGAGTAAATAAAGTATTGGAAAGATTTTTAAAATAATAGTATATCAGGGAAAAAAAGAGGAAGGAAGGAAAAGAAGGAAAAAAATACATGAAAGAAAGAAATAAAGGAAAAGAAAGGAAGGAAAAGGAAAAATGCATTAAGGAAAGAAAGAAAAGGAAAGGAAGGAAGGGAAAGGAGGAAAAATACAAGGAAAAACAAGATACACGAAGTAAGTATCCCATATCACCCTCTTCTTGTACTTTTCCTTCCCCTTGGCCAGTCCTCCTCTTACAAAAATATATAAATCAATAAAAAATACGGAAAAAAAACGAAAAAAAAAAAATTCTACTCCACACACTGCTACTCCTCTCCTCTGTCACCCCCACCCTTCCTCTCCCTCCAGCAGGCACCGGCACCCCCACACCTCCTGTCCCCGCGCTGCTGTCAATGTCTTACACAAACCCGTCTGACGCTAACATCATCATTAACCTTATTACTAATTATTACGCTCGCATTAAGCTGGGGTCATTGCTCTCTCTCTCTCTCTCTCTCTCTCTCTCTCTCTCTCTCTCTCTCTCTCTCTCTCTCTCTCTCTCTCTCTCTCTCTCTCTCTCTCTCTACATTTTGACCAAAGAAAACAGCAAGTGGTAATTTCATAGTGGCTTGTATCGTCGCTATCTCCTTAGTTACCGCGCCACGTCCCCCTCCCCACCTCCCCCTCCCCCTCCCCCTCCCCCTCCTTCCCCCCACCCTCTGTGATTGTTACTTGTACTGCCCTCTTGTTACTTGTTGGTTTTAGTTTTGCTATTATTATTATTATTGTTGCTTCGTGGGATATCGTGTTTATTTATTTATTTATTTATTAATATTTTTTTTTTGCATTTTTTGTTTTGTTATTTTATTTTATTTATTTATTTTTTGTGTGTGTGTTTTCGTGTTATTTTCTAATTTTTTCTCATTTTCTATTTTTCTTTTTTTGGTTTTCCGTTATTTTTGTATTTTTTTGTTTTTGTTTTTATTTATTTATTTATTTTCAAATTTTGCTGATGTGTTTTCGCGTTTTGAATTTTTTTCCAATTGTTTTTTTTCAAGTTTTCTAATATTTTATGTCTTTTTTCCTGTTATATATATATATATATATATATATATATATATATATATATATATATATATATATATATTTTTTTTTTTTTTTTTTTTTTTTTTTTCACTATTTTTCTATTATTTTTTTTTTTTTACTTATTTTCTCTTATTTATTTTTATTTTTTTGGTGTGAAATAATTGACCAATTTCTCTTTTTTTGTGGCGCAGATTTATTTATTTTATTTTCCTTGACTCAGGATAACATTTTTTTATCTTATTTTTCCTGGAGTGTCATTTGATATATTTACATTTTCCTTAATTTCTCGGAGCATATTTGTATAGTTTTCTGTATTTTTTTTTCAGGTGCAAAATTCTCTCTCTCTCTCTCTCTCTCTCTCTCTCTCTCTCTCTCTCTCTCTCTCTCTCTCTCTCTCTCTCTCTCTCTCTCTCTCTCTCTCTCTCTCTCTCTCTCTCTCTCTCTCTCTCTCTCTGGTAGTAGAAAGTTTAGCATGTTCCGTATATGTATATTTTAATTCTGCTTGTGTTTATTACTTCGTGTTTGGTGAGCTGAGGTTTATCTTTTTGTGTAAACCTAGAGGAACGCCAGATACTGAGTGAAGGAGGTTAATGTACTGTGTGTGTGTGTGTGTGTGTGTGTGTGTGTGTGTGTGTGTGTGTGTGTGTGTGGCTATTTGTCTTTTGTCAGTCTAGTGTTTGTTTGTCTGTTTGTATGTTTATCTGTGTATCATTGTTTTGTCTGTCTTTCAGTGTCTCTTTCTTTCCTTTTATTTCTTTCTTTACTTTCTTTTTTTGATTTTTATCTTTCTTTCTTTCTTTCTGTCTGTCTGTCTGTCTGTCTGTCTGTCTTTCTCTGTGTCTATCTACCTGTCTGCCTGCCTGCCTGTCTGCCTGCCTGCCTGCCTGTCCGTCTGTCTGTCTTTTTCCTTCTTTCTTTTTTCTTTTTCCTTCCTTCCTTCCTTCCTTCCTTCCTTCCTTCCTTCCTTCCTTCCTTCCTTCCTTCCTTCCTTCCTTCCTTTTCTTTTTGCTTCCTCCTATGTCTGTCTGTCTGTCTGTCTGTCTGTGTCTGTATGTATATATATATGTTTGTCTGTCTGTCTGTCTATCTATCTATCTACATATCTACCTACCTGTCTGCCTATCTGTCTGCCTGTCACTCCCTCATTGTGTCAGTCATCACAACTTATTTTTTCTTTATCCACAGGTGAGTGAGAACCAACGCACTCAATTGATTACTTTAAGGTGGAGGAGGCGAGTGTTGGGTCAGGTATGTGTGCTCACCTGTCCTCATCTGTCCTCACCTCTTTTCAACTGTGTTCACCTGTGTTCACCTGTGCCCACCTGTATCCACCTGTTCCCACCTGTCCCTAGCTGTGTCCACCTGTGCCTACCTGTCTCCACCTGCCTTCTCCTCTTTTCAGCTGTCCCCACCTTTGTCCACCTGTGTCCACCTGTCCTCACCTGTCCTCACCTGCCCCCACCTCCCCTTACCTGTCTCCACCTGTTTTCACCTTTACTTGCGTTTCTGTCAAATAATCATCAATGCCCTATCTATATTCACTTTTTCATGCCCTCTCTCTCTCTCTCTCTCTCTCTCTCTCTCTCTCTCTCTCTCTCTCTCTCTCTCTCTCTCTCTCTCTCTCTCTCTCTCTCTCTCTCTCTCTCTCTCTCTCTCTCTCTCTCTCTCTCTCTCTCTCTCTCTTGCAGGTAATTTTTCTCTATTTCATTAGCGGTGGTCAGGAACAGAGGCCAGCAGGAGGAGGAGGAGGAGGAGGAGGAAGAGGAGGTGGTGGTGGTGGTAGCACTAATCGCCTTAAGTCCAGATTGGTGAGATGTGGAGCATCCCCTCTCCACTTCCTCCTCCGTTGCCAAGTGGAGGAGGAGGAGGAGGAGGAGGAGGAGGAGGAGGAGGAGGAGGAGGAGGAGGAGGAGGAGGAAGCATTGAATCTGTCCCTGAGTTTGTTTGTCTCTTTGTAAGGTTGTGTCACTGAGGGAAGCGCCTGTTCGTGTGTGTGTGTGTGTGTGTGTGTGTGTGTGTGTGTGTGTGTGTGTGTGTGTGTGTGTGTGTGTGTGTGTTTGTTTGTTTGTTTGTTTGTTTGTTTGTTTGTTAGTTGTTGTTGTTGTTGTTGTTGTTGGTGGTGGTGGTGGTGGTATTATAAGTCTTCTTCTTCTTCTTCTTCTTCTTCTTCTTCTTCTTCTTCTTCTTCTTCTTCTTCTTCTTCTTCTTCTTCTTCTTCTTCTTCTTCTTCTTCTTCTTCTTCTTCTTCTTCTTCTTCTTCTTCTTCTTCTTCTTCTTCTTCTTCTTCTTCTTCTTCTTCTTCTTCTTCTTCTTCTTCTTCTTCTTCTTGTCCTCCTCCTCCTCCTCCTCCTCCTCCTCCTCCTCCTCCTCCTCCTCCTCCTCCTCCTCCTCCTCCTCCTCCTCCTCCTCCTCCTCCTCCTCCTCCTCCTCTCCTAATCCTCTCAGATTACTTATTAAAACCAGACGACAAAATCTTTTTATTATATTTTTTTCACCTGCCTGTACTGGTAATTAAACTTCAGCACACCTGTAGTATATAATCATCAACCTTCCTTAATATGGCAGGTGTTGGCATTGTCCTGTACCTGCTGAGGCCTCGTGCTGTTTGTCTGTGTCTGTCTGTGTGTCTGTGTGTGTGTCTGTCTGTGTGTCTGTCTGTGTGTTTGATAGTGTTTTGTTTTCCTTTTTATTGTGGTGGTGGTGGTGGTGGTGGTGGTGGTGGTGAGGGGAATCTGTGTTTGTTTGTGTGTTTGTTTGTCTTTTTTGTGGGTGGGTGGGTAGGAGTGGAGTGTGTGAGAGGGGAAAAAAATTTGTGGGTTTTAATGTCTTTTTTTATTTATTTATTTATTTATTTATTTATTTATTTATTTATTTATTTATTTTTTACTGTTGCGTAGGAATCTGTGTCTGTCTGTGTGTCTGTTACTCTTCTCTATTTTTTTTTTTGGTGGGGGGAGGGCAGGAATGGGAGGACAGGTAAGGAAGAAGAAAGGTCGGATAGTTTGTTTTCGTTCTGTTTATTGGTGCCTTCCTTCTTTGTCTTGTCTGTTCATTCGTTCACTTAGTTAATTAGTCAGTTGGTCAGTTAGTTCATTTGCTAGTCATTCATTCATTCATTCACTCATTTATTATATTTTGCTTGTTAGTTATGTATGCTTTTAAATTTCTGAAGCGAGTGTTCTTCCCTGTGTGTGTGTGTGTGTGTGTGTGTGTGTGTGTGTGCAAGCAGGCAGGTATAGAAAAGATAGATGCACGTACAGAGAGGCGTGGAATAATTAGGTGTGTAGAAAATGGACATGATAACAGAGAGAGAGAGAGAGAGAGAGAGAGAGAGAGAGAGAGAGAGAGAGAGAGAGAGAGAGAGAGAGAGAGAGAGAGAGAGAGAGAGAGAGAGAGAGAGATTAGTGGAAGGAAACAAGATGAAGTGGTGATTATAGTATCCTATTAGTTCCTCATATTACTACTGTGTCCTTGGCGTCTTTGTGTGTGAAAATACTTGCTTTACTCTCTCTATTTTTACATGTAGCGTTGATGGCATGTAAATTCTAAACTGATGATGTATTATGTTAGCTAGGGATGTAGTTCGGCAGTTGTTCGTGTGTAGGAGGGCACGGGTGGTAGGGCTGGGCTTGGCTGTCTTGAGCTTCCGTGGTTGTCCCGTTGCAGGTGTGCGGGCAGGTGTGATGAGGAAAATCAGTTTAAATATTAGACAGTATGCAGTGATTTTGCCGAGTGTAGGAAGCGAGTTACCTGGGCAAGGCTGACAGGTGACCGCTGGAGTGTGGTGGCCAGCTGAGGGAGGGAGGTGCACAGGAAGGCTGAGGAGGGAGGGTGATGGGGGAAGGGAGCGTTATGGGGGTCAGGGAGAGAGAGAAGGGGGAATTCTGTGGGTCAGGAAGAGGGGAATGGGGAGTACTGTGGGGGTCAGGGAGAGGGGGAGAGGGAGGGAGAGAGAGTGGGCATTGAAGATCTTGGAGAGAGGTCAGGGAGGGATACGGGAGGAAACATTCTTGGGGTCCTGGAGAGAGAGAGAGAGAGAGAGAGAGAGAGAGAGAGAGAGAGAGAGAGAGAGAGAGAGAGAGAGAGAGAGCATACTGGGGATCTGGGGGGGTAAGGGAGCAGTACTTCGGTCAGGGATACGGTGAGGGAGCTGCAGTGGGAGGGCCTGGTGGGGGGTCAGGGTGAGGGGGAGGGTGGGGGGAGCATAAAGCCGATTACCGTGTGGACTTAACGCCGGCAATTTGAGCATTAGGGTGACGCCGGCGCCCTACGGCAACACGGTGACGCAACACTCAGGTGGGCCGGGAAGACTGCTGGACGGGAGAGAGAGAGAGAGAGAGAGAGAGAGAGAGAGAGAGAGAGAGAGAGAGAGAGAGAGAGAGAGAGGGGGGAGTAACTGGAGTGGGAGTTTTCTTCTTCTTCTTCTTCTTCTTCTTCTTCTTCTTCTTCTTCTTCTTCTTCTTCTTCTTCTTCTTCTTCTTCTTCTTCTTCTTCTTCTTCTTCTTCTTCTTCTTCTTCTTCTTCTTCTTCTTCTTCTTCTTCTTCTTCTTCTTCTTCTTCTTCTTCTTCTTCTTCTTCTTCTTCTTCTTCTTCTTCTTGTATCTTTGTTTTGGCTTTTATTCTGTCTCTCTCTTTCTCCTTTCTCCTTCTTCCGGTTTTGTTTTTTGTCTTCTTTTCTACTTCCTTCTCTTTATTTAATTTTTATTTGTCAGTGTCTTTTCTTTTTTCCTTTTCTTCTCTTAGTTTTGTTTTCTTTTCTTCCTCATTCTCGTTATTTTCTTTGCCATTGTCTTCCTCTTTTGTCTCCTATTCTTCTTCTTCCTTCTGCTCTCCCTCCTCTTCTTTTTTTTCCCTTCTTTTCCTAATTCCTGTTTTTTTCTTTATCGTTTGTTGTTTTTATTCATCTTGTTCTTCTTGTTCTTGTTGTTCTTTTTCTTCTTTCCCCGTGACAACTCTAATTAAATTCAGTATGCGTAACTATGAGAGAGAGAGAGAGAGAGAGAGAGAGAGAGAGAGAGAGAGAGAGAGAGAGAGAGAGAGAGAGAGAGAGAGAGATACTAGTGTCGGATGATTAAAGTGCTAATCTAATTTGTTAATGCTATATGTGCACTAATTATTATCACCACCACCACCACCACCACCACCACCACCACCACCACCACCACCACCACCACCACCACCGCCGCCGCCGTTGGTGTTGTCAGTGGTGGGAAGTTACGATGATTAGCTTGAGTTTTAAGTAATGAACCCGTGAGGAGGGAGCGTGTGGAGGGGTGGAGGTGGAGGGGTGGAGGGGGGGGAGTAGGGAGCAGGTGGAGGAGGAAGGGGGCTGAAAGTAGAGGAAGTGAAGGATATTGATATTAAAAGGGAGTATCTGGAGGGGGGTGGAGAAGTTGGGGGAGGAGGTGGACGAGGGAGGGAAGAAGGGAAGTGGAGGTGGAGAAGTAGTGAGTTGGAGGAGGGAGGGGAGGAGGGACGTGGAGATAATGGAGGGAGGGAAGTAGGTATTGGATGTGGAGGATGAAAGAAAGTAAGGAGGTGGAGGAGAGAGACGGAAGTGGAGTGAAGGATGTTAAGTGGAATGGTGAGTTTGAAAGTGGATGAAGTATGTGTGTGTGTGTGTGTGTGTGCGTGGGTGGGTGTACAAAACAGACAGGTGTGTGAGAGTGGATGAGTGAGTGAGCATATGTGGATCAGATGGGGACAGGTGTGCTAGTGGATGGATGAAGGTGGAAGCGAGAAGAGCGAGAGGGAGTGGGAGGACGTGAAGGACACACACACACAGAGAGAGAGAGAGAGAGAGAGAGAGAGAGAGAGAGAGAGAGAGAGAGAGAGAGAGAGAGGGGGGAGAGCAATTCGTGTTCTCCACAAACTCCACAAAAACTCCACACACACACTCCACACTACAAGATTATTAGAGTAATGTCCTTTTATAGAAAACGGGAAATGTAGTAGTATAAGTACCACCGCCTCTCTCTCTCTCTCTCTCTCTCTCTCTCTCTCTCTCTCTCTCTCTCTCTCTCTCTCTCTCTCTCTCTCTCTCTCTCTCTCTCTCTCTCTCTCTCTCTCATCTCCATATTTTCATTCTTTTCTCTCTTTCCTTTATTTATTTTTCTTACTTCCTCCCTTTTAACACGCATTCTCCTAAAGTTTTTTCTCTCTCTCTCTCTCTCTCTCTCTCTCTCTCTCTCTCTCTCTCTCTCTCTCTCTCTCTCTCTCTCTCTCTCTCTCTCTCTCTCTCTCTCTCTCTGACACTTCCTTATCTTCCTGACACACAAACCTCACTCGTCACAGCCGCTGCAACACAAACATAATGGCTAACTTTTACTGTTTTTTGCCCCCGCGTCCCTGAAAGCTGAACGGGGAGGCGTGAAGGACCTTGCTAGGACTCTCTGTATGGGCTGATGGAGGACCTCTCTTGGGGCTACGTAGGGGCTGATGTGAGGCTTGTATATGGGGCGTCTGTCGGGAGGGGGGTAGGGGTGAAAGATGTGGGAATATAAGAGAGAAGTAGAGAGAGAGAGAGAGAGAGATAATACATTTGTAGACCCTTGAATAGTTTGTGAATCTAAAGTTTATTTGTTCCTACAGTGAGAGAAGATAAGGGCTGATTTTAGGGGCTGACTGGGGCTGACTTAAGGGTTTATATGAGGAGCTTAGGAACTTAAGTACTGAATATTATGGATTTGTAAGGGATTAAGTTTAGTCTCGGGGCTGAGAACAAGTGTAAGGGGCTGGATAGGGACTGTAGTGGCTAAGGGATATTGTAAAGGGACTGGATTAGGGAGGTTCAGGGATTGTAAAGGGATAGGTTTGGTCTCAATGGACTAATGGGTATTTTAAGGGCCTGTGCTGGGTCTGTCGGGCCTAATGGGTATTCTAAGGGGCTAGGTTGTGTTTTAAGGGGCTAATGGGTTTTCTAAGGGCCTGGGCTGGGTCTATAAGGGGCTGAGAGGTGCTGCACGGGGCTGGATTGGGGAGGTACAGGGGGTGATGGGGCTGCTAAGGGTTGATGGATTGAGGGGCTGTGGTGGTGAGAGATACTGGAAGGGGCTGGGTTGGGTGGGTACAGGTGCTCATGGTGGTGGTGGTGGTGGATGTCCTTTATGTGGATTAGGGAGTGGATGAAGTGGATTTTTTTTTCTTTTTTTAGGGAGGGGGATGAAAATAACACAAGAATTATGTTTTTTTTTTTTTTTGCTCAGTCTTTGTATTTGTGCTAGATCTGTCTGTCTGTCTGTCTGTCTGTCTGTCTGTCTGTCTGTCTGTCTGTCTGTCTGTATATTCTTTTTCTTTTTACTTTTTTTTATTTTCTTTGTGTTTTTTTCTGCATGTGTGTCTTTGTGTGTGTGTGTGTGTGTGTGTGTGTGTGTGTGTGTGTGTGTGTGTGTGTGTGTGTGTGTGTGTGTGTCTGTCTGTCTGTCTGTCTGTATTTTTATATTTATTTATATCTGTATCTATTTATATCTTCGTTACTCTATGACAAAAAAAAGGAAGGGAAAGAATATAACAAAAAAATAAAAAATAAATAAATAGATGAAAAAACATTGCACGTTCCAGGACATCCCGTGGCGGCGCAGCGTCCCCTCGGCACTTCCAAGATGGCGCAGGAAATGAGCCTCTTAAAAAGTGCACTAGTTCATTAACTGCTCCAATTATCCGACCTAATGACCCCGTGTGATTCCCTGCCACTGATAACCCTCCTGCCCCCCTGTGTGTGTGTGTGTGTGTGTGTGTGTGTGTGTGTGTGTGTGTGTGTGTGTGTGTGTGTGTGTGTGTGTGCTACTGGAGCGGAAATGAGAGGAGGGACTGGAAGGGAAAAGTTTAAATTGTGGAGAGAAAAGGAGAAGGAAAAGGAGGAAGAAGAGGAGGAGCAAGAGGAGGAGGAGGAGGAGGAGGAGGAAGAGGAGGAGGAGGAGGAGGAGGAAGAGGAGAATGACGACAGGTGGAGAGATAGAGAGGAGACAGGTAGATTGAGTAAGACAGGTGCAAAGAGACAGGTAACAGAGAGATAATTGGGTGGAGAAACACTGAGAGAGAGAGAGAGAGAGAGAGAGAGAGAGAGAGAGAGAGAGAGAGAGAGAGAGAGAGAGAGAGAGAGAGAGAGAGAGAGAGAGGTAACTGGAAGAAGAGACAACGGAAATAGGGAACAGATAAGGTGGATAAATATATGTGGAGTGATGTGGATTAGATAAAGAGTGGATGGAGGAATGAAAGGTGATAAGAAAAGAAGAGGAGAAAGAGAAAAAAGACAATGAAGAGAAATATAATTGAGGAAGGAGAAAGAAAGAGAGAGAGGTGGAGAACGAAGAAGGATAAGAAGAAGGAGAAGGAGAAGAAGGAGGAGGAGGAGGAGGCAGGCAGAAAAGTGGATTGACAGGTAGAAGAACAGGCAGGTGGAAGTGGAATGGACGGTGAGGTGAGGTGGGTGCGGTCAAGTGGATGATTCGTAGTAGAGAGAGAGAGAGAGAGAGAGAGAGAGAGAGAGAGAGAGAGAGAGAGAGAGAGAGAGAGAGAGAGAGAGAGAGAGAGAGAGAGTAGTTTACCTGTCGAGAGCAGTGATCCAGGTAAAATGAATTATGCAAATCATTTACCTTTTAATTACCTGTGTGTGTGTGTGTGTGTGTGTGTGTGTGTGTGTGTGTGTTTGTGTGTGTGCGTGTGTGTGTGTTGCGTAAGATGTGGCTTTTGTTTTCTTACACGTCACATCAAGTTGTTTATGATAATTGGGAGTGACGTGTTAATGGCCCTTGTGAGAGAGAGAGAGAGAGAGAGAGAGAGAGAGAGAGAGAGAGAGAGAGAGAGAGAGAGAGAGAGAGAGAGAGAGAGAGAAAACTAGCCACTTACTCACTCCTTGTACCAAAGAGACATCAATGACATCAATAGAACACCATCCTCCTCCTCCTCCTCCTCCTCCTCCTCCTCCTCCTCCTCCTGCTAAAAAGTTAAATGAAACTACGTTTTTGTGTGTACCGCAACGAAACAGACGGAAGGTAAAAAACACCAAACCGAAATGGTGGAACAATGAAATTAGATGCTGCCTTCTGGCTAAGAAAAATGCGTACCACAAATACATACTAACACAAAATAATGATGATAAACTAGAGCATGACAGATTACGTAGAAAAACTAAAAAGCTGATCAAATGCAGCAAAAAATCTGTCGAAGCTCAGATCGCGAACTCATGTAAAACGAACCCAAAAGAATTTTACAGTTATGTAAAAGCAAAAAGGGTCGTAACATCAACGATTGGTCCATTAATAACAGAAAATGGTAAACAAATAACAAGCGAAACAGACATGGCGAATACGCTGAACGAGTACTTCTCAACCGTCTTCACGACTGAGGATGTTCAGGGCAGTCTGCCGACCCCCACGCCTCAGTCACGAGGCACCACGCTGCCAGACTTCACCATCACAGAAAGTGAAATCCTCTCAGTCACAAAGAGCATGAACGTAAACAAAACACCCGGGCCAGACAAGATATCACCCAGGCTTCTTAAAGAAGCAAGAAATGAGCTCGTGAAACCGCTTACAATTTTATTCAATAAAACTTTGCTAGCGGGTAAAGTTCCCCACGAATGGAAACTAGCAAATGTCACGCCAATCTTTAAAAAAGGAAATAAATCTCTCCCAGCCAATTACAGGCCGATCAGTCTCACTTCAGTAGTGTGTAAGCTGATGGAAACAATAATTAGAGATAAAATTGTTAAATATTTAGAAGAAAATAAAATCATAAAGGATTCGCAACACGGTTTCAGAACCAAGCGCTCCTGCTTAACAAACTTACTAGACTTCTTTTATGAAGTATTTAACTCGTATGACGAGACAAAAGCTGTTGATATTATCTACCTTGATTTCCAGAAAGCTTTCGACACTGTTCCTCATAAGAGACTCATCAGTAAAGTAAAAGCTCACGGCATTGCCGGAAACACCCTGAAATGGCTGAGAGACTGGCTCTCTGACAGAAAACAGCGTGTTGTAATAAATGGAAAAGAGTCAGAGTGGCATAAGGTAAATAGCGGCGTTCCTCAAGGCTCTGTATTAGGACCAGTACTCTTCATAATGTACATAAATGATATTGATGAAGGGATAAACTGCAAAATAAGTAAATTTGCAGACGACACCAAAATAACAAGTAGAGTTACGTCTGTGTCACAATGGCAGGAACTGCAGTGTGACCTCAATAAACTAACAAGCTGGGCAGAAAAATGGCAGATGAGATTCAATATAGAAAAGTGTAAAATTCTACATATCGGAAGCAACAATGTTCAGGCGAGATATGTAATGAATAACATGCCACTGTCAAGTGCTGATAAAGAAAAAGATCTTGGTGTCGTTGTGTCAAACGACCTAAAGCCGAGTCAACACTGCACAGAAACAGTAAAGACGGCAAATAAATTAGTAGGGTTCATTGGAAGAACCTTTGAATTTAAATCAGAAAAGGTTATACTTGCCTTATATAACTCACTGGTGCGCCCTCATCTAGAATACTGTGTACAGTTCTGGTCACCATACTACAAAAAAGACATTGAAAAACTAGAAAAGATACAGCGCAGAGTCACAAAGATGATTCCAAGATTGCGCAATAAGCCGTATGAGGAACGACTGGAAGAACTAAACCTATTTAGTTTAACAAAGCGCAGGATAAGAGGAGACCTAATTGAAGTGTTCAAAATTTTCAAAGGATATAGTAACATTGATGCACATAATTATTTTACCATTGATCATTCTAACCTAACAAGAAATAATGGATTCAAGATTATACCCAAACGTTTTAAATCCCACGAGGCCAAACATTTCTTCTTTAATCGTATAGTAAATATATGGAATAAACTTCCTGCCGAAATTGTAAACAGCAGTACTATTGAATCATTCAAAAATAAAATAGACAAATATTTAAAAGCAAATCCCCAACAAGCTCTCTTCTTGTCCGAATAATTACTAAATTCACTATTTAAACTCTTATTCAACAGTTTTAATATAACTTGTATTAACTTTCAGATAGGCGTATAGAGTTCACCGTAGGGTGAATAGTAGAACTTCCTTTCATCCTTTCCTATGAAAATTTCCATGTCAGTTTTTCCATACTGCATGGTACTTTTCCCAACTATTTCCATGCCAGCGCAAGCTGGAGGGAGTGGTGGGTGGGGAGGAGCCTTCTGCTATGCTGTCCTGTCTCTCTTCACTGTAGCTAGTTAGAAGTAGTTACCAAACAGCCTTGCAAGGACCAAAAGGTTTGTTGCTGTTTGGCTTTCCTTTGTATTCCTTTGTATTCCTCCTCCTCCTCCTCCTCCTCCTCCTCCTCCTGCGTCACCAAGAGGAGGAGGAGTTGGAGGCATCAAATTTCTGGGCACAATGAGGTTGATCACGAGGAGGTCTGATGGTGGTAACACTGTCTTGCTTCTCCTCCTCCTCCTCCTCCTCCTCCTCCTCCTCCTCCTCCTCCTCCTCCTCCTCCTCCTCCTCCTCCTCCTCCTCCTGGTTGGGGAAAGGTAGCGTTTGGATGCGTAACGTGAGGAGGAAGGGGAGGGGGAGGCTGAGGAAGAGGGGAAGAAGGTAGAGAGGGAGGGGAGGGAGGGAAGAACTGTGAATGACCCCTTCCCTGCTGAGGAGGAGGAGGAGGAGGAGGAGGAGGTGGTGGTGGTGGTGGTGGTGGTGGTGGTTAGCATGGTTAGTTTAGTTAAGGGAGGGAGATGAGTGCAAGGAGGAGGAGGAGGAATACAAAGGAATACAAAGGAAAGCCAGACAGCAACAGACCTTTTGGTCCTTGCAAGGCTGTTTTGGTAACCACTACTAACTAGCAACAGGGAAGAGACACGCGACAGAGGAGGAGGAGGAGGAGGAGGAGGTGGAGGAGGAGGAGGAGGAGGAGGAGGAGGAGGAGGAGGAGGAGAGAAATAAAAATGAGTGCTAGGAAGGAGGTGACGGAGGTGGAGATGGTGACGGAGAAGAAGAAGGAGGAGGAGGAGGAGGAGGAGGAGGAGGAGGAGGAGTCTGTGGTCGTTTATTTTGGCAGACGAGAGCGGCTTTATTTATCGCCCTCAGAGAGACGACCCCCCTCCCCCTTTCCCTCTCCCTCCCCCTCACCCTCCCCTCTCCCCCACGGCAGCAAATGCATGACCGATACGAGGGACGCGGTTCACAGGGGGACGTCCTTTGGTGTTGGGGGGGAGTGGAGGAGGAGGAGGAGGAGGAGGAGAAGGAGGAGGAGGAGGAGGAGGAGGAGGAGGAGGAGGAGGAGGAGAAACGTCATCTCCTCCTGGTTCTCTTAAATTTGTCCCTCCTCCTCCTCTTTTTTCTCTTCCTTCTCTTCACTTCACATTCTCCTTTTTCTTTTTCTTTCCTTCGTTTCTATTTCGTTCTCCCCTTTTCTCTTTCTCTCTCTCTCTCTCGTTTGGTTTTCTTTGTTTTTTCTCTTCTTCGTTTCTCTTCGTCGTCTTTCTCTAATCTTTATTCTCTCTCTCTCTCTCTCTCTCTCTCTCTCTCTCTCTCTCTCTCTCTCTCTCTCTCTCTCTCTCTCTCTCTCTCTCTCTCATTCATCTTCATATCCTCTCTTCCTCTTCCTCTTCACCTTGTCCTTGTTCTCTTATCCTTATTTCTTTCTTCCTTCCTTCCTTCTTATGTTTTACCAGTTCTCTCTTTGTATATGTTCTTTCCTTTTATAATCTTCGCTCTCTCTTCCACTTCTTCCCTTTCCACGTCTGTTTTCCACCTTCACGCCCCTTCTCTAACTCTTCCCTTTTTATCTCTGTTCTTCCTTCTTCTAATCCTCGCCCTCCATTCCACATTCACCTCCCTTTTCCACCTTCACGCCTTTCGCTCCATCTCCTCCTCCTGGTTGGCGTCAAGGGGGGTCGTAGTTTCACTCCCCCAGCCCCCCCACTTCCCCTCCTCCCGCTGAGTAAACAGGTTCCCGCCGCTGACCTTCCTGCTGTTGGTTCGTTGGTTCGCTACAAATACCTCTTCTTGCCCCGCGTATTCGGAACCAAGTGTAAAAGAGTGTTTTGACCGCGCCCTGGGTGGAGGAGGAACGGGTGGGTGGGTTGGATGAATGGGTGGATGGGTAGTGGGTGAGTGGATGAAATGGATGGATGGATGGTGAGTGAGTGGATCGGTGAGTGGGTGGATGGGGTGGGTCAGCTGGTGGGTGTGGTGGGTGGGTGTGCCGGGGCTGCCTCAGTGGCCTGGTCTCGCGGGTCACTCGTGGCTGTTATAATAGCAACACAAGTGGAATCTCGCGCTGCCCGACGCCGTTTGTAGGTCAGCCACTATACACGCTGGCGGATCTCGGCGCGCAGTCAAGTGGCGGGGTGGTGGTGGTGGTGGTGGTGTAAAGGGAACTGATGGTGGTGATGGTGGAGGTGCAGAGACGGTGGAAGGGGTTGGTGGCGGTGGTGGTGGTGGTGGTGCAAAGGTAGTGTAGGGAACTGGTGGTGGTGGTGGTGGTGGAGCAGTGGTGGTGTAGGGAGGGGGTTGGTCGTGGTGGTGATGGCAGTGGTCGTGGCTTATCACGTATTCCTAGAGGGCGTCACTTTATCGCCTACAACCACCACACACACACACACACACACACACACACACACACACACACACACACACACAGGGATTGCATGACACGCAGGGGAGCGGGACGTGCCGCGGCGGGCCACACTCTTTGCATCTTGGTAAAAGTCTTCGTTATTATCAGCGCGGCGGCGGCGGCGCCGTGGCGGCGTTGTGGCCTGTTGAGCGTGGCCAATGTCTCCTGGCGGGGCGCGGCAGAGTGCGGCCCGCGGTGAGGTCGTTGTTTTGACGATTCGGAGTTCCCGGGACGACCATGATCTTGTTTTCATCCCAAACACCACCGGGGGCCGCCCGGGGAGGGCCTTGCAGGGAAAACACGGCTGCGTCGGGAGGCAGACGACCTTAACTGAGGGGCGAAAGCGGCGCCTCATTGCGGTGAGAGCCTGGCGGGGGCGAGGCGTGACGTGCCGTGCTGCTCCTGACGGCGCCGATAGCGGTGATGGCGGCGGTGGAGGCGTCGGTGGGGGTGGCAATGGAGGGCTGGGGGCGGTGGAGGGCTGGAGGCGCCGCGGTCGTGATTGTAAGTCGCCGCGGCCCAGCAGGAGGCGAGCGGGGAAAGCCTCGCGCCTTTAGGTGTTAAATGAAGCCCTGGGGCGTGACTGGGGCCGCTTAGCACGAGAAGGCGGTGCGGAGGTGAGGGAGAGAACCGTGACTGTCCGTGTGTGTGTGTGTGTGTGTGTGTGTGTGTGTGTGTGTGTGTGTGTGTGTGTGTGTGTGTGTGTGCGGCAGGGTCGGCGGGGCAGGTAAGGGCGCCTCGCTGTAATCCCTTCACCTGGAATAACAGCGGCGCGGCTCCAGGCAGGAATTTTCGCAATTGCTGTAAACCAACAATGGAGCGAACAGAGCTAGATTTAATCGGCCAGTATTTTCTTTGGGTCCAGGCGAGGAAGGGGAAAGGCAGTCTCTCTCTCTCTCTCTCTCTCTCTCTCTCTCTCTCTCTCTCTCTCTCTCTCTCTCTCTCTCTCTCTCTCTCTCTCTCTCTCTCTCTCTCACGCTTGCTTTAAGGCATCAAGGGCGAAGGACTTTTTGGGCTGGTGTTCGCGGCGCTGGCTCAAGTTTATTGTATTACGTGAGGACAGTGTGTTAGCGCCCCCTCCCCCTCCCCACGCCCCCTCCCACCTTGGTCTGCAGGAGGAGGAGGAGGAGGAGGAAGTGGAGAAGAAAGAAGAGAAGAGCTTGTTGCTGTTAGTGGTGTGTGTGTGTGTGTGTGTGTGTGTGTGTGTGTGTGTGTGTGTGTGTGTGTGTGTGTGTGTGGAAAGGAACTAATTCGTGGTTGCTTTCATGTGTAATTAAAGATACTACTACGCCTTTCTCTCTCTCTCTCTCTCTCTCTCTCTCTCTCTCTCTCTCTCTCTCTCTCTCTCTCTCTCTCTCGTCTCTGTCTTTTTCATTTTTTCAGTTTTCTTCTATCCATCCTTCATTTATTCATTTTCGTTTTCTTCCATCATTTCATCCACTTAACCAGCTTTCTTCCTTTTTCCTTCCTTCCTTCCTTCCTTCCTTCCTTCCTTCCTTCCTTCCTTCCTTCCTTCCTTTCTTTCTTCCTTCCTTCCTTCCTTCCTTCCTTCCTTCCTTCCATCCATCCATCCATCCATCCATCCATCCATCCCTTCTTTCCTCCCTCACTTCCTTCCCCTCACTCCTTCTTTTCTTCCTCCCTTCCTTCCTTCCATCCCTTCTTTCCTTCCTCACCTTCCCCCTCATTTCTTCATTCCCTCCTTTCCTTCATTCCCTGCACTGCTCCTTTCCTTCTCGTCTCCTTTCATTCTTCCCTTTCTCTCACATCCTTCTTTCCAGACCAACCCATCCACTTACACCCCCATCCATCTACCCCTCCCTTCCCTGCTTCCCTGCTCACCCCTTCAACCCGCTCCACCAAATCCACACGAGGTGACACGAAAATAAAAGGAAGAAAACAAGAGAGTGAAGAATGGCGCTATCTTGGCCACGTCTACTGTAGCCAGATTTTGTTTCCTGTGTGTGAGAAAAGCCGAGACACACACCTTGCACGGTGAGAGAGAGAGAGAGAGAGAGAAAGAGAGAGAGAGAGAGAGAGAAGATCAGGAGTTAAGGGGAGGGAAGGAATGAGAGATGAAAAATAAAGCAGGAAGTAAAGGAACAGAGATAGGAGGATGAGAAAATAAAGAAAAGGAGATAAGAAGATAAGGAAAAGGAGATAAGGAAAGGAGAAAGTAAGGGAGAGGAGATAAGGAAAGGAGGTTAGTGAAGGAAAATGAGATAGGAAAGGGAGAAAATAAGATGAGACGAGAAAAAGGAGATAAATGAAGGAAAATGGGATAGAAAAAGGTGAAAATAAAAAGAAGAGACGAGAAAAGAAGATAATGAAACGAGGAAAAAAGGAAAAAAATAAGGGAGGGGAGATGATAAAAGGACGAAAGGGAGATGAGAAATGGTGATAAATGAAGGAAAAGGACACGAGAAAGAAAAGGAGAAAATTGAGACAAACGAGAAGTGACAAAAAAAATAAAAGAAGAAAAAAGAGAAAATAAAGGAAAGGAAATGAAAGAAAACAGTGAAATGGGAAGGAAAAGAGGACGAGAGAACATGAATCAAGAAAAAAATGAAAACAAGGAGATAAAATAAAAAAAAAAAGTAAAAAAAAAAACAGAAGAGGAGAAAAAGAGGTAAGAGAAGGATATAAAAAAAATGGGATGAAGGAAAGGAAAGAAAACGAAAAGAAAGGGAAGTGATAGAAAACGGAGAAGAGGAAAAATATATGGAGTTAGGGGAATGGGAAGGAACAGATAAACGAGGTGGAGGAAAGGAAGGAATGGATGCTGAGGGAAGTGATAAAGGAAGAGGAAGAGGAAGAAGAGGAGGAGGAGGAGCAGGAGGATGTATTATATGGGAGAGAAGGAGAGAGGGAGAGGGAAGCTGTTTTGATGGGGTGTGTTGTTGTTACAGGGTCTGAGAGAGAGAGAGAGAGAGAGAGAGAGAGAGAGAGAGAGAGAGAGAGAGAGAGAGAGAGAGAGAGAGAGAGAGAGGTAATAAACAAACTCCAAAATTCCCTTAAACACACACACACACACACACACACACACACACACACACACACACAGTAAAAGAGAGAAAAATAAATAAACAAGATTCACGAAGAGAAAAGGAAATACAAATGAAAGAATGAAGGAAAACAAAAGAGAAAAGAAAGAAAAACACGCAAATCAAAACACGAACGAAATAATAAAAAAAACAGCTATAGTTTCGAAATCGGAGAGAGAGAGAGAGAGAGAGAGAGAGAGAGAGAGAGAGAGAGAGAGAGAGAGAGAGAGAGAGAGAGAGAGAGAGAGATGGATATGCTACAGCTTGTGCAAAATTGACGTCTCTTTGCTTAGACACAGAAACCCAGTAAAGAATTCAGAGAGAGAGAGAGAGAGAGAGAGAGAGAGAGAGAGAGAGAGAGAGAGAGAGAGAGAGAGAGAGAGAGGTGACACAAGGGTTGCCTAACACGGTAAATAAAGAGAGGAATTTGATACCCAACAATAGGGGAGAGAGAGAGAGAGAGAGAGAGAGAGAGAGAGAGAGAGAGAGAGAGAGAGAGAGAGAGAGAGAGAGTCATGTTTCTAATCGCTATTAAGACACACACACACACACACACGCACACACACGTTAAAAGTTCAATTGTTCATAAATGATTAAAAAATTCATTTGATTTATCTTCTCTTTAGTTCCTCTTCCTTTTTATCTGCTCCTCCTCCTCCTCCTCCTCCTCCTCCTCCTCCTCCTCCTCCTCCTCCTCCTCCTCCTCCTCCTCCTCCTCCTCCTCCTCCTCCTCATTACCTCACTGATTTCCAAAGTTTCTCTCTCTCTCTCTCTCTCTCTCTCTCTCTCTCTCTCTCTCTCTCTCTCTCTCTCTCTCTCTCTCTCTCTCTCTCTGTTGTGGCCTTGCTGACATGACCATTTACAAGTATATTGAGAGAGAGAGAGAGAGAGAGAGAGAGAGAGAGAGAGAGAGAGAGAGAGAGAGAGAGAGAGAGAGAGAGAGAGAGAGAGAGAGAGAGAGAGAGAGAGAGAGAGAGACTTGTTTGACATTCTACTCGGCATTATCATAAGCATCACCATATATTTTCATCACTGTTGTCATCACCACCACCACCACCACCACCGCCACCACCAGTACCACCACCACCACCACCACCACCACCACCACCACCACCACCACCACCACCACCACAGCTACCACCACCATTAGTATCTTCATTACCATCACAAATAATTTAACTTCAATATCACCACCACCACCACCATCACTACCACAACAACAACAACAGCTACAACTACAACAACATACAAATAACAGCACGAGAGAGAGAGAGAGAGAGAGAGAGAGAGAGAGAGAGAGAGAGAGAGAGAGAGAGAGAGAGAGAGAGAGAGAGACACACACACACACACACACACACACACACACACACACACACACACACACACACACACACACACACACACACACACACACACATACAATGACGTAACTCACCTAATATGTAAACAAAGCGGTAAATATGTAAAAAAATAAATTGAAGAAGGAATACAAACAAAAATAAACAAATAAACAGAAGCAATAAATAAACAATGCAATGCCACCCACTCCTCCTCCTCCTCCTCCTCCTCCTCCTCAGAGCGGGTCACCTCCACTCAGCCGGTTCTCCCTGACCCATCTTCCTATGCGCCTCTTCTTCCTCTCTTCTTCTCTCTTCTCCTCTCTTCTCTTCTCCTATCTCTTTTTCTCTACTTTCCTCCCTTTCTCCCTTTTTTTTTGTTTCCACTTTTTTCTGGCTTTCTCTTTTTTCTCCTTTTTTTCTCTTTCCTCCACTTTTCTTTCCTCTCTCTCTTTTTCGTTCTGTTCTTTTTCCTTTTTTTCTTATTTTGTTTCATGCATTCTTCTCTTCATTCTCTTATTCGCCTTTTCTTTGCTCTCTCTCTCTCTCTCTCTCTCTCTCTCTCTCTCTCTCTCTCTCTCTCTCTCTCTCTCTCTCTCTCTCTCTCTCTCTCTCTCTCTCTCTCTCTCTCTCTCTCTCTCGCCGTCTATTCCTTTTTTTTTTGGATGTGGAAGGAAAGAGGTGGAGGAGACAGAATAGAAGAAAAGATGAGGAGATGGAAGAAAGGGGGAGAGAAGAAATATGAAAATAGGAAGATAAATGTAATGGAGGAGGAAAGAAGAGAATAAGAATGTGAAGAGAGAGAGAGAGAGAGAGAGAGAGAGAGAGAGAGAGAGAGAGAGAGAGAGAGAGAGAGAGAGAGAGAGAGAGAGTCTTTTACAGCATTACGTAACATCTCAACATCCACCGCCTCTCTCTCTCTCTCTCTCTCTCTCTCTCTCTCTCTCTCTCTCTCTCTCTCTCTCTCTCTCTCTCATTTTTTTGTGTTGTGGTTGGTAATGTTTGGTCATGAGAGAGAGAGAGAGAGAGAGAGAGAGAGAGAGAGAGAGAGAGAGAGAGAGAGAGAGAGAGAGAGAGAGAGAGGGGGGGAGGGGGGAATTCAGGTGTTCACAGGTGGGCGGGGCCTCACCTAACCTTGCCCTTTTAATTACCGTCAGTGGCCAAGGTGGTTTGATTCTCTCTCTCTCTCTCTCTCTCTCTCTCTCTCTCTCTCTCTCTCTCTCTCTCTCTCTCTCTCTCTCTCTCTCTCTCTTTCTCTCATTGTTTTTTTTCTTTTCTCATTTTATTTTTTCTCCGTTTCTCATTCCCTCCTTCATTCCTTGCTTTACTTTTCCTTCTTTCTTACTTTCACTTCTTCCCTCCACTCCCTACTTTCCCTTTCTCTCCCTCCCTCCTTCTTTCCCCTCCTTTTCCTCCTCTCTTCCTTTCCCTACCTCCTGTCCTTCACTCCTTTCTTTACCTTTGTTTCCCTTCTTTCCTTCTTCCCTTCCATCCTTCCTTACGTTTCCTCCTTTCCATTTATTTCATCCTTCTTTTCTCTCCCTTTCTCCCTTCATCCCTTCTTTACTTTCTCTCCTTTCCCTTATTTTATTTTTCCTTTCATTCCTTTCTCTACCTTTCTCTTTCCTTCTCCTTTCCCTTTCTTCCTCCTTTTTCTCCCCTCACTTTACCTACCCTTCCTCTCCCTTTCCTCCCTCCCTCCCATCCTCCTCTTCTTTCCTTACCTCCTCCCTTGCTCACCTTCCGCTGTTTCTCTTCATTTTAATTTCGTCTCATATCCCTTCCTACCTACCATCGACTTCCTCCCTCCTTTCCCTCCCTCCCTCCCTCCCTCCCTCCCTTACCTGAGTCAGCCGCACAGGTAAACCCACAGGTGACAGTAAGGTGTGCAGTAATCAGAGCAATAAACATACCAGACTCAGGTAAACCACGTCAAACACACACACACACACACACACACACACACACACACACACACACACACACACACACACACACACACACACACACACACACACGTACCCAGAGTGTGTAGTAATGATAGCATCTTTTCTTCTCTCGAGAGTGAGGACAGAATTACGACAGGCAGGCAGGCAGACAGACAGACACGTAGACAGACAGTGTATATCAGAGGAGGAGGAGGAGGAGGAGGAGGAGGAGGAGATAGGGAAGATGGAGATGTGTACTTGTTCAGTTGTCTCTACGATATTGAGAGAGAGAGAGAGAGAGAGAGAGAGAGAGAGAGAGAGAGAGAGAGAGAGAGAGAGAGAGAGAGAGAGAGAGAGAGAGAGAGAGAGAGAATAAAGTTGCTGATGTGGATTTCTTAAGCTATGTAGTTTTCGTGAGAGAGAGAGAGAGAGAGAGAGAGAGAGAGAGAGAGAGAGAGAGAGAGAGAGAGAGAGAGAGAGAGAGAGAGAGAGAGACGCTTCTTAACACACACTAGACAACAAAGGCGGGTTTCTATGACTCTCTCTCTCTCTCTCTCTCTCTCTCTCTCTCTCTCTCTCTCTCTCTCTCTCTCTCTCTCTCTCTCTCTCTCTCATATGTAATCTCAGAGGTGTACCAAAGCTTCCTTCCACCTTTGTGACTGAAAGGGAGAGAGAGAGAGAGAGAGAGAGAGAGAGAGAGAGAGAGAGAGAGAGAGAGAGAGAGAGAGAGAGAGAGAGAGAGAGCAAATTAAATACTTCAGCATAATTCTCTTCACACGGAACGCGAGGCATTTTGAGCGAGCGTTTAATCAAGAGTTATCAATTTAACCTGAAAAGGAGGAGGAGGAGGAGGAGGAGGAGGAGGAGGAGGAGGAGGAGGAGGAGGAGGAGGGAAGACTATCAATACCATGAATCAATGTCAAGAGAGAGAGAGAGAGAGAGAGAGAGAGAGAGAGAGAGAGAGAGAGAGAGAGAGAGAGAGAGAGATTATTTCCCTGTAGGCTTGATAAGGAAATAAAGGCGGAGGAAAACTTAAAAAATGGGATATGTATTGAGAGAGAGAGAGAGAGAGAGAGAGAGAGAGAGAGAGAGAGAGAGAGAGAGAGAGAGAGAGAGAGAGAGAGAGGATTTAGTGGAAAGGAACAAGGGGGATGAAAGAAAGAAGGGAATACGGATGTGGGGAAGAAAGAGGAAGAGGAGAGAACTTAATAAAAGGGGAATAAAGGAAAGGGAGAGATTGAATGCAGAGAGAGAGAGAGAGAGAGAGAGAGAGAGAGAGAGAGAGAGAGAGAGACGTATAGAATAAAGAAAATCAGAAAAGAAACGGAAGGAAATAAAGAATAAGTAAGGAAGGAAAGAATAATAATAATAATAAATAAGGAAAAGACAAATGAAGAATAAATAAAGAAGAAAAAAAATAATGGTAATAAATAAATAAAACAAAAATTAAATACATAGATGAAAGAAGGAAGAAGAAAAAAAGGAAGAGAAATTGAAGGAAGGAAGGAAAAATAAAGAAAGGAAGGGAAACAGACTAGGAGGAGAGAAAGGAGGAAATAGGGAGATGGGAAAATGGAAAGAAAAGGAAGGAAAGAAGGGGGGAGGAAAATTGAATGAGTGAGTGGTGGGGATGAGAGAGAGAGAGAGAGAGAGAGAGAGAGAGAGAGAGAGAGAGAGAGAGAGAGAGAGAGAGAGAGAGAGAATGGGAAGATAGAGGGAAAGAGAAAGGAAGGAAGGAAGGAAGAGGAGGGTTAATGTGGGAGAGTGAGGAGGGGAGAGGGTAGGAGGGGAGGGGGAGATGAAAGGACACGAGGGAAATTTGACTCCACGGGTGATGGCAGATGATACAATGAGGAGGAGGAGGAGGAGGAGGAGGAGGAGAGAGGAGGAGGGGGGAGGAGGAGAGTGATCCCAGAAGAGTGAAGAAGGGGAGGAGGAGGAAATAAAGTGGAGGAAACATTAGTGGAAGGAAAGGAAATTAGAGAAAGGAAGATAAAGAAAATGAAGATGTAAAATAGATAAAGAGAGGGAATGATAGGAAGGAAATGAGAAAAAGTAATAATATTAGTTAAATGAAAAAAAAATACGGTTTATTAACATTTACGTAACCAGAGAGAGAGAGAGAGAGAGAGAGAGAGAGAGAGAGAGAGAGAGAGAGAGAGAGAAAGGGGTGATCGATCTGAGCCAACAGAAGATGGGGTGAGGGAAGAGGGGGATAATGAGGGAAGGAGGAGGAAGAGGAGGAGGAGGAGCGAGGAAGAAGATGAAGAAGAAGAAGAAGAAGAAGAAGAAGAAGAAGAAGAGAAGAAGAAAGGAGAATTAGTCACCAGAAGAAGAATAATAGAAGTATGTAAAAAAATGAAGATAAATGAAGAATAATGAGAGGGAAGAAAAGAAAGAAAAAGAAAGAAAGAAAGAAAGAAGAAAGACGAGGAACAGAAAGATTTACATTTGCACCGTTCCTCTCTCTCTCTCTCTCTCTCTCTCTCTCTCTCTCTCTCTCTCTCTCTCTCTCTCTCTCTCTCTCTCTCTCTCTCTCTCTCTCTCTCATAATGAAAATCGTGATAAATTTAAGTGAAAGAAAAAAAGGAAAAAATGATGTGAATGAAGAAAGGGAATGAGAGAAGTTGGTAATAATTATTCTCCTCTTCCTCTTCCTTCTCTTCCTTTCTTTTCTTCCACTTTTCCATTCTTCTTCCTTCTCTTCTTCCTTCCATCTTCCTCTTTGCTCCAAATTTCATGCTTTTCTCCTTTCGTTTCTCTCTTTTCTCACCCTTCCTTTCTTTTTCCTTGCTTTTTCCCTCCTTTTCTTTCTCTTCCTTTCATTCTTTTTTTCTTTCCCCTCCGTTTCCTTCCATCCTCCCTCTCTTCTTTCTTTCTCTCTCTCTTTCCTCCACCCTTCCTCTCTTCCTGCTTTCTTTCTCCCTCTTTGTTCCTCCACCTTTCCTTCCATCCTTCTTCTTTTCCTCCCTGCTTTCTTCCTCCGTTCATCTCTCCTCTCCCTTCATTCCTTCCTTCCTTTCTTCCCCTCTTCTTTCCTTCCCTCCCTTCCTCTTTCTGAACACGTGTTTGCTGGTAAGTAGGAAAAAAACAACAATGAAATGAAAAAAAGAAAAAAGAAAACAAAACAAAACAATAAACGAAATAAGAGAGAAAATAATATTGTATAAGAGGAATGAATTTGTTTTGTTGCGCTTTTGTTTTCCGGCCCAGTTCTTTTAGTTTATCAGTCTTTTTTATTATTTTTATTATTTTTTGTTTATTTATTTTTTTTTGTGTGATTCAGTAAGTGTATTGTAACTTTTGTCATTTATTTATTTATTTATTTATTCATCTATTTGTTTATACATTAACTCATTCATTCACACACTCTCTCTCTCTCTTCCACAGGTGAGTCAGTCTGTCTCCACTACACCTGTCTGAGTGAGTACCGGAGGCTTACCTGTGTGTGTGTGTGTGTGTGTGTGTGTGTGTGTGTGTGTGTGTGTGTGTGTAGAAAAGACAATTTCAAACCAAAATAAGTTTATATATATATTTTTTTTCATTTTTTCTCATTTTTTTTCTCTTTTTTTTCATGAGTCGCCAAGTTTCCAGGAAGTGTGTCGTGCTGGCGGCCTGAGGAGGAGGAGGAGGAGGAGGAGGAGGAGGAGGAGGAGGAGGAGGAGGTGTATAGTCTGACCGTCCCAGCACCAAAAAGGATGTCTCTCTCTCTCTTTCTCCCCTCTTCCCTCCTCCTCCTCCTTCCCCCAGCAGGAGTTAATACAATTGCAGAGTCACAACCTCGTTTGCTCCTCTCCTTCCTGATCCGAAAAACAAACTAGTGGGGAACAACTGCTACTACTGCTACTACTACTACTACTACTACTACTACTACTACTACTACTACTACTACTACTACTACTACTACTACTACTAGAAGGGTTTTAGATTTGCTGTGGAGACGTTTTGTAGTAGTAGTAGTAGTATTTGTTGTTGTTGTTGTTGTAATAGTAGTAGAGAAAGAAATGTCTCGATCTGTAAACTCTCTCTCTCTCTCTCTCTCTCTCTCTCTCTCTCTCTCTCTCTCTCTCTCTCTCTCTCTCTCTCTCTCTCTCTCTCTCTCTCTCTCTCTCTCTCTGTCATCTGTTTGTACCCAGCCCGTTTAACATGCATCATTGTTTGTCTGTCCCTTACCCCGACCCCCCTCCCACTGTCACCCCCTTCCTTTCCTCACTCCCCCTCACCTTCCCCTCTTCATTACCCCTTCAGCACCCCTTCAGCACCCACATTCCCGCCTCTCTTAAACGTTCATTCACTCTTCTCCCCCAATTAACCTCCCCCCTCCCTCCCTTCCTCCCTTACCTTCCCTTTACTTCCTATCCCTGTATTCATTAGCTCTCCCACTCTCTCTCTCTCTCTCTCTCTCTCTCTCTCTCTCTCTCTCTCTCTCTCTCTCTCTCTCTCTCTCTCTCTCTCTCTCTCTCTCGAAAAATTCATGCGTGTCAACCATTTTCAATCCTCCTCCTCCTCCTCCTCCTCCTCCTCCTCCTCCTCCTCCTCCTCCTCCTCCTCCTCCTCCTCCTCCTCCTCCTCCTCCTACACACACACACACACACACACACACACACACACACACACAGAGAGAGAGAGAGAGAGAGAGAGAGAGAGAGAGAGAGAGAGAGAGAGAGAGAGAGAGAGAGAGAGAGAGAGTAATGCACATCCACAATGAGAAATGAAAACCGGAGCTGAGGGAGGCGAAGGAGGGAGTAGATGAAGGAGGGAAGGAGGAAGTGAAGGAGTGAAGGAAGATACGAAGGAGGAGACTAAACAGGGAATAAAGGGAGAAGGAGGTGTAGAAGGACAAGGAGAAGAGAAGGCTGTGAAGGGAGGAAAGAAGAAGGGATAAAGGAGAAGGGATGAAGGACATAAGAAGGAAGGAAGGAAGAAGTGAAGAAGGAGAAGGAATGAAGAAGTGAAGAGGGGTGAAGGAAAATAGATGGAGGGGTGAAGCAAGTGAAGGAAGAAATAAAGGAAAAAAGTTAATGAATGAAGGAAGGGTGAAAGAAAAGAAGGAAGGGGTGAAGAAGAAAAAGGGATGAAGGAGGGGTGAAGAGGGGGTGTGGAAGTGAAGGAAGGGTGAAGGACGGTGAAATGAGGAAGATAAGGAGGTGAAGAAAGACTGAAGGAGAGGAGGGGCAAAGGAGGGTTCCCTGGGGGCGTCCCGTGGCCTTGGCGTCCTTCTGTCAGGGCGGCGGTGTCTCCTGTGGCCGCGAGGTACACCACGCTCTCAAGGTCAAGGTGGCGGTGGTGGTGGTGGTGGTGATTTATTTATTTATTTATTTATATGTTTGTTTAGTTATATTTACAAGGGATTCAAAATAACAACAAATCTTCAAGTTCTTATTTATTTATTTGTTTATTTATTTATTTATTTATTTTCATTATTTTCTGATTAGTTTTTTTTTCACGTGAATATTTTTTTACAAGTGAATTTTTATCATTTCTTGTATTTTTTTATATATTTTTTATTTTCTTTTTTTCACATATTTTATACTAGAATTTTTTTTTATATGTCTTGCAAGAGTCCTCATCTCTCCTCCCTCTCCCTTGCCTTTCCTTCCCATTCCCTCTCCTTTCCTCCCTCCTCCCCTCCCCTCCCACTAAAACCAACTACACCACTAAAAGGAGAGAAGGAAGGCGTAATGTATCGCTGCTTGTGTGTGTGTGTGTGTGTGTGTGTGTGTGTGTGTGTGGTGGTTATGGAGGAGGAGGAGGAGGAAGAAGAACCCGTATACTGTTGGAGGAAGTGTAGGAGAAGCCAGTGGAGAGAAGGAGGGAGGGAGGAAACAGTGAGAG
>NC_087158.1:3067500-3077500 GCF_035594125.1 Scylla paramamosain | reverse complement strand
TTGCATCATTTGTGTGTTGCATGATAAACGATAGTGCTTCTCTCTCTCTCTCTCTCTCTCTCTCTCTCTCTCTCTCTCTCTCTCTCTCTCTCTCTCTCTCTCTCTCTCTCTCTCTCTCTCTCTCTCTCTCTCTCTCTCTCTCTTTGTTTTTCCTTCCTCCTCCCTCCCTTCATCTCACCTATCACCTTCTCTTCTCTTCCCATCACCAAAACCTCCTCCTCCTCCTCCTCCTCCTCCTCCTCCTCCTAACTTCTTCCCTTCCTACCTCTCCCCTCCTGTTCCCTCCCGTTCCCTCCCCTTCATTTACCTCTTTTTCCCTGTTCAATTTAGTTTTTCCCTGCCCTCACTCCCTCATTACGTCATTAGCTCATTATCTCATTAATTTGCTTCAGCCTTACCTGTCTGTCGCCGCGCACACCTCACCGTTTTTTGTCCAGCCTGGTTTTCATTGAGTTTACATGTTTATTATTATTATTATTATTATTATTATTATTATTATTATTATTATTATTATTATTATTATTACTATTATTATTATTACTATTATTATTATTATTATTATTATTATTATTATTATTATTATTATTATTATTATTATTGTTGTTGTTGTTTTATATGTGTTTTGTATTTTTTGGGGATGTTTTTGTGTTTTTTTAAATTTTATTTCGCTGTATTTTTTGGGTGTGTTTAAGTTTATTTATTTATTTTTCTTTATTTTCTTATTTTTTTTATTTTTATTTATTTATTTTTTTTGTTGGTTCGTTTTATTATTGTTTTTTTTTTAATTTCGTATTTTATTTTATTTTTTTTGTTTATTTATTTATTTTATTTTATTTTTTTTATCTAGGAACTGTTTTTGTTGTTACTTTGAGTTTTTAGCTTTAGCTTCTTTGTTTCTCTTTCCATTCTTATTCCTTCTTTCCTTCTTCTTTTCTTTCTTTCTTTCTTTCTTCTTATGTCTAGAAATGTCGCTGCTTTTGATTTCATTCTGTCCTTTTTTTCTTTCTTTTCTTTCCTTCAATCTTCTCTTTCTATTTTTCATTCTTCACTTATTTATCAACATTTTATTTACTCATTCATAACCTGCTGTGAATCGCCCTTGTTTTTATTTAACGAGAGAGAGAGAGAGAGAGAGAGAGAGAGAGAGAGAGAGAGAGAGAGAGAGAGAGAGAGAGAGAGAGAGAGAGAGAGAGAGAGAGAGAGAGAGAGAGAGAGAGAGAGAGACACAAATGGAGTAATGGCTTGGGAATGGGGAACACAACTGCCCCCTTCCCGTTACGAACTTTATAGGGGGGGGGAGCAGTTATCCCCTAAGCCACTCCCCTCCTCTCCCCTCCCCTCCCCTCCCCTCCCCTCCCCTTTCCTAAGTCCATCCTCTCCCCTCTCCCTTCTCCCCATTCAACTCCTCCCCTGTTGGCCAGTGATCCGTGCGAGAGAGAGAGAGAGAGAGAGAGAGAGAGAGAGAGAGAGAGAGAGAGAGAGAGAGAGAGAGAGAGAGAGAGAGAGAGAGAGAGAGAGAGAGAGGTTAATATAGTTTTGATTTTCTTAATTAAGTTCATTATTAGATAGTTATTTTCTTTTCTTTCCTTTTTCTTTCCTTCCATAGCTTTCTTTTTTCTCTTTTCTTCGTTTCCCTTCTTTACCTATTCTTTTCCCTTCCCTTTCTTTCCTTTCCTTCCTTCTCCTTTTCCTTCCCTTTTTCTTTCTTTCCTTTTTCCCCTCTTCCCTTCCTTATTTTTCCTTTTCCTTCTTCTATCCTCACCTTTGTTTTCTTTCCCTTCTTTTCCACTTTTATTTTATCTTTTTCTTTGGTTCAAGTCTTTATTCCTTCTTTTCTCATCTTTTTTGCTTATATCTTCTCATTTCTTCTTTCTCTCTTTGCTTTTCTTTTTCCTTTCCCATCTCCTCCCTTCGCTTCCCAATTCATTATTTTCCTAAGTCCTTCACTGTTCCTTCTTATCCACTTCTCTCTCTCTCTCTCTCTTCTGTTTTCATCTCTTTTCCTCATTGTTTTCTCTCAATTCCTCCGTTCCTCCTTATTTCTTTTCCCTTCCTTTATCTTTATTTACTTTCCTCCTCCTCCTCCTCCTCCTCCTCCTCCTCCTCCTCCCCTTTTATTCTCGTCTTCCTTTTATGGTTCTCACGTTTTTTGTAGGATTGCGAATCAGGTAAGAAATGGTGATGGTGATGGTGATGGTGGTGGTGGTGGTGGTGGTGGTGGTGATGATGATGGTGGTGTTGATCGTTATGTTGTTATTGATGATGATGATGATAGTGGTTCAGGAATAGTGATGAGTAACTGCAGTGATTGCGTGGTGGTGGTGGTGGTGGTGATGGTGGTGGTGATGATAGTGATGGTGGTGATGGTGATGGCAAAAAAAATAAAATAAAATAAAATAAATAAAAATAATAAACATTTTGAAGGAACACTAATAGCATTGGTGGTGGTGATGGTGGTGGTGGTGATGGGAACACGGGGCCTGAAGGGAATGGGTGGGGCTATTTAAGGGCTCCTCTCCCTTCACACAGCATTCCTTCACCCTAGCATCTCCCCTCATTATTCCTTCAATTCCTCCCCTCCCACCTCATTCTCTCCTTTTCATTCCTTCCCTCCCTCCCTCCTTCATTCTCCTTCCTTCTTTCCCTCTTTTATTGAGTCCTTTCCCGTCTTCCTTTCTTCTCACATTCAGTTGATCTTTTCTCTCTTCCTTCCTCTTTTATTCGTCATCCAGTTCCTTTCTCTCTCCCTTCTTACCTTATTTAGTCTCCCAGTCCTTCATTTCCTCTCTCTCTCTCTCTCTCTCTCTCTCTCTCTCTCTCTCTCTCTCTCTCTCTCTCTCTCTCTCTCTCTCTCTCTCTCTCTCTCTCTCTCTCTCAGTTTCCCATTTCCTTTTCTTTTTCCCTTTTTTTACTTCAGTTTTCATTTTTTCTTTTTCCTCTTTTCTCCTTCTTTCAGTCTTCTATCTCCTCTTTTCTCCCCATCTCCCTTTCCCTTTCCTTCCTCCCTTATTCACTTCCCCATCTTTCTTTTCTCCCTTTCTCACATTTCCTCTCCCACTCCATCATTTTCTCCCTCTTTTTCCCTTCCTTCTTCCCCCCATCACAACCTCTCCTCCTCTCCCTCTCCCTCCCGCCTTCATTCCTCCCCCCTCTCCCGTAGCTTGATGGGAAGGAAAGAGTGGGGCGGAAGGAGAACGAGAAAGAGAGGAGGGAGAGAAATGGGAGAGAGGAGTGAGAGTTGAGAATTGAAGCTGTAGGGGGCTTTATTGTGGGCAGCCCAGGGAGAGGGAGAGAGAGAGGGAGAAAAAAAGAAAACGATAAAGGCACTAGTAAGAGAAATTAAATGGAAGAGAAATGGCTGCTAATGGGACGGGAGAAGTTGGTTGGGAGGGAGTGGGGCTGGGAGGGGGAGGGAAGGGGTGCTAGGGTGGCGTTAGGTTAGCTAGCATCACGTATTCTGAATCTCTCTCTCTCTCTCTCTCTCTCTCTCTCTCTCTCTCTCTCTCTCTCTCTCTCTCTCTCTCTCTCTCTCTCTCTCTCTCTCTCTCTCTCTCTCTCAACAACTATTTTCAAAGGCTACAGAGGTGATTAGCTGAATTATCAAGTGTTTCTCCTGTTAATAAAGTGGAAATCTTGTTCATCAATCATTAGAACAATAGAAACACCCTTAGGAACACGTGTGACTTCAACTAGAGCCTTTTAAATTACCTCTTCTCCTGTTAATAATATAGAAGTCTTGTCAATCTGCCACAGGAACCGTAAAAACACTCTTAGAAACCATTGTCACTTCAACTAGAGCCTTTTAAAAAATTGTTTCTCCAGTTGAAAATAGAAGAATCTTGTTAATCTGCCACTGGAACCGTAGAAACACCCTTAAAAATCCGTACAAGAAGTCAAGAATATAGAAACCTTGTCAATCCGTCACTGCGACCGTAGAAACACCCTTAAAAATCCGTACAACTTCCACTACAGTCTTTTAAAATATTATTCCTCCAGTCAAGAATATAGAAACCTTGTCAATCCGTCACTGCGACCGTAGAAACACCCTTAAAAACCCGTGTAACTTCAACTAGCGCCTTTGCATTGTAGTGGTGGACGTGCAGCAGGGAGGGGAAGTCCTGGCCCGCATCTCGGTGACAGCGGCGAGGCGGGAGTCACCACGGGGTTGTTTATCATCAGCTTGACTACAGATCCGCGCAGGCCAGGCTTTGTACTAACTGGTGCCGTAATTGGCCGCTTAATGGGATGATAACAGGAGGAGGAGGAGGAGGAGGAGGAGGAGGAGGAGGAGGAGGAGGAGGAGGAGGAGGGGATATTTTGGTATGTTTTGTAATAATAGTTTCAGTAATAGTTAGGTATATGAAGGTTTCTCCTCCCTCCTCCTCCTCCTCTTCCTCCTCCTCCTCCTCCTCCTCCTCTCGTCGGCGGCCGTCTGTGAGGGGATTAGAAGAGGGGAGGTTACCATTGTCTGTTGTCAAGTCTTCCTTTTTTTGTCTGTGGTACTTTACTCCCCCTGTGTGTGTGTGTGTGTGTGTGTGTGTGTGTGTGTGTGTGTGTGTGTGTGTGTGTGTGTGTGTGTGAGGGGCTCGGGTTTTCAAGTGGTGTGCGGCAAAAAAAAGGCAAAAAAAAAAAAAAAAGAGCATCGAAGGAGCGGCCCAGCGTCTGATGCAAGGGAACGAGGGAGATGGGGGGAGGGAGGGTGATGGGGAGAGAGGGGATGGGGCGAGGGAGTAGGAGGGAGGGATTACGAGGAGAAGGGATGGGATGGGGAAGGAGAGAGGCAATAGGGTAGAAATTGCGAGGAAAGGGGGAGGAATAGGTATTACGAGGAAGGGGTAGGGATGGGGTTTGTGGGGTAAGTGATGGGGAGGGATGAGGATTGCGAGGAGGGTGGTGGGAGGGGCGATTACAGAGGGGAAAGGAAATGGGGATTGTAATGGGGGAGCGAAAGGGGATGAGGATTACGAGGGGAGTGTGTGTGGGGATGAATTTTCTGGTGAGTGATGGGGAATGGTGTCCTCTTATGGGGAAGGGGAAAAAGGAGACTCAAGAGGGGAGAAAGAATGAAGGGGAGATAAAAAGGGTCTGCTGTTTTTTTTTCTCTCCCGTGAAGGAAAAAAAGAAGAAGAAAAGGAAAGAAAAGGAGTGGAAAGGAAAGAAAAAATGTCTTCAGATTATTATTATTATTATTCCTCGTTTGTTATTGTTGTTGTTGTTGTTGTTGTTATTGTTGTTGTTTATTGCTGTTTTTTCAGTGGTATTTATGTCTGGCTGGCTTAAATAAAAATTTGAAACTTGCTAATTTTTCTGCTTTGTAAGGTAAAAAAAAAAAAGAAAATGTGCGAAACTTAATAAAGTAAATTGTGTTATAGTGACGAAGACAAGATTAACCCTTCTCCGGAAACAGCAAAACACGGGAGGATGAGAAATCAGGTAAATATTCAGGTTTAAGATTTACGACCCAAGAAAGTAAAAGGATAAGAAAGTAGGGAAGTAGATAAAGAAAAAAATATATATAGATAAGAAAGAGGTATAAAATAGGAAAATAAAAGTACAGAGAGAGAGAGAGAGAGAGAGAGAGAGAGAGAGAGAGAGAGAGGTTACGACACATGGAAGTTACTTATATAGGGAGGAAGAGTTACCAGTTTTGACGCTGCTGGGAAAAAAAAAAGGAAAATAAACTGAAAAAAATAGTTGTGCTTGCAAAAAAAAGAAAATGAAAAGGGGAAAAATCCTTCAGCACATTTTGTGAAAGAAAGATTTGCCGGCGTGTCTGGAAAATTCAAAGGTGACCCTGGTACACTTTTTCAAATTTTTAGTCAAACTTGGACACCTGAAAAAAAAATAGAAAAGGAAAAAAGAAAAAAAAAACACACTAAGATAAATAAAAAAACAAGTGTGGCTTGTCTATTTTCCTTCTGTAATAATAGATAAGAGAGAGAGAGAGAGAGAGAGAGAGAGAGAGAGAGAGAGAGAGAAATTATCAAGTAACTGACAAGTAAAAACTTACTGCGTTTCGTAGTTCGAAGAAAGAAAAACTGTATTTCATAGGAATTAATAATAGATAAGAGAGAGAGAGAGAGAGAGAGAGAGAGAGAGAGATTCCACCCACCTAAATAGAAAAAAAGAAAGAAAAAGAATAAGTGTGCTTTTTCAAATACTTTTCCTTCCCTGATAAAAAAAAAAGAAAAAAGGAAAACTATCTTCATTTCACAATACCTTTTAACCTCACTTCAACCATCCCCTCATCTCACTCCCCTCTCTCTCCCCCTCTCTCTCCCCTCACTCCCCTCTCTCTCCCCTCTCACTCCTGCTGTCTCCTCACATGCTTATCCTCTCCCAATGTTCTTGCCTCCCTTTCCCTCTTTCTTTCCCTGTTTCCCTCTCGTCCCCTCCTCCTGTACTCCCCCTCAACCTCCCATTCCCCTCATTGTTTCCCCTCACTCTCTTTTCATCCTGTGCTGCTCTTCTCTTTTTCCCCTCATCCTCTTTTTCCCTTCTTATTTTCCCTCTCGCATTTTTCTATCTCCTTTTCCTTCTCTGTTTTTCCACTTCTTATTTCCCTTCACTCACCTCTTTTCCCTCACTATGTCCTTTTCTCAGCCTCGTTTTTCCCTTGTTTTCCTCTCTTCCTTCCCCTTTTCCTCCCCTTTCCTTTCCCTTGTCTTCTCGCCCTCTTCCCCTTCCCTCCCATTCCTCCCCTTGGTCACCCCAACACCTACTCCTCCTCCTCCTGCGATAACCAGAAAGGATAAGAACGTGTGTGTGTGTGTGTGTGTGTGTGTGTGTGTGTGTGTGTGTGTGTGTGTGTGTGTGTGTGTGTGTGTGTGTGTGTGTGTGTGTGTGTGTGTGTTTGGGAAGAAGAAAGACGCATAAAAGAGGCAAAGGAAGAGGAGGAGGCAGAGGAAGAGAAGTGGGGAAGAAGAAAAAATGGTGATGATGATGGTGGTGGTGATCAAGACGAAGAAGAGGAAGTAAGGAAAAGAAGAAGAAGAAAGTGATCAGAAAGTCGAAGAAATGAAGAAGAAAAAATAAAGAAAAAATAACGTGGAAATTGAATAAATGTAAGAAAAGTGGAAGGAAGAGAGATAAAAGAAGGAGAAAGAGGAAGAGGAAGAGGAGGAGATAATCAGGAGAAGAGTGAAGATAAGAAGAGGATGTCATTAGAAGAGAATGAGAGAGAGAGAGAGAGAGAGAGAGAGAGAGAGAGAGAGAGAGAGAGAGAGAGAGAGAGAGAGAGAGAGAGAGAGAGAGAGAGAGAGAGAGAGAGAGAGAGAGAGAGAGAGAGAGAGAGAGAGAGAGAGAGAAAAGGAAGATAAAATAAAAAAAAGCAAAGACTAGGTAGAAAAGAAAAGGAAGAAATAAAAATGGGGAAGGAGGAGGAGGAGGAGGAGGAGGAGGAGGAGGAGGAGGAGGAGGAGGAGGAGGAGGAGGACAGGCTAGGAATGAAAATAAGCAAAAAAAAAAAAAAACTAAAAGAAAACGAGGAAAGAATAAAAGAAGAGGAGGAGGAGGAGGAGGAGGAGGAGGAGGAGGAGGAGGGGGTTATCACAATGCAGGTCAACATTGAGAAAATAAAAAAAAAAAACAAGAAATGGCAAATAACACAATATATTCTCATATAAAACACAACGAGGAGGAGGAGGAGGAGGAAGAAGACGAAGAGGAGGAGGAGGAAGAGGAACAGAAGTACGAAAGTAAGAACAAGACACGAAAAAAAAAGAAACAAGTATATAAGAAAAGAATAAAGAGGAGGAGGAGGAGGAGGAGAAGGAGAAAGAAAATACATAAATCAGAAATGAAGTTGATAAAAAATGCAGGAAAAAATGTAGGTACGAAAGAGAAATAGGAAAAGGATAAGAGGAAAAGGAAGAAGAGAAGGAGGAAGAAGAGGACAAAAGAGGAGGAAGAAGAGGACAAAAATGAGATAGTTAATAAAACAGGTAATACAAATAAGATAGAGATATGAAAGAAATGGATATGGAAGAGGAAGAGGAGGAGGAGGAGGAGGAGGAATACAAATGAATACAAAGGAAGATGGACAGGCTCTGAGGTCCTTACTATTTGGTAACTATTCTACTCTAACTATTAATGGGAGAGACAGGATAGCACCCCCTCCCTCCCTCCAGGCGAAGGTGGCTGGAGAAAGGAAATGGTGCCATGTTGTAAAGTCAAACAGCATGGAATTTGAGAGGAAAGTGGGAGAGATGGTGTTTACTTGTACCACATCTTATCTACATACAGTCGTAATATTTGTGTCACCTGATGAGGCGCTTCCTTCACCTCAGATGTGATTGAGTGGGATACATTTCTACAAGATGACTATAGTGATGGGTGAGTTGCTCTGCTAGGACTCCATTCCTTTTACCATTACTGTGCCGGGGCCACCAGCAAGTCGCCGAGGAACAAGCCATCACTAAGGTCTCTGTAATTCGATCAATTTTCCTTGTTGTGAAGCAGTTGTGTTTGTTCCTTAGTGAAATATTCCCCATCAGATGACAGGCAGTGAGCAGTGAACGTGTTCGTTATTCACACGTGAACAGTGACAACCGGGGAGGACTTTCCAGATCAAGGTCAAGACGGCTCTTAATGAATCCACAGTATTTCAGTTAACGACGCTTGATGGAAGACAATTCCTGATATTTATTACACGATCAAAGAAAAAATGTTTGGCTTCATTTGTCTGAAATCGCTCACCCTTTAATTTGAAGGCAGTGCTTCTTGTGACGTTTGTTTGGCTGAATGTTAGGAAGAGTTCAGGTCTCATATTTGTGGAACCCTTAACAATTCTGTACAGCAACATCAGGTCCCCTCTTGGTCTGCGTTTGGATAGGCACAATAGATTTAGTTGTGTAAGGCGTTCCTCGAGTCGTTTGTTGCGAAGCCTTGCCATCATTTTGTTGCTCTACGTTGTGCTCTTTCTAATTCATCAATATCCTTTTTGTAATAAGGTGACCAAAACTGTACATTATATTCAGGATGGCGACGTACAAAAGGAGGTGGTGGAGATAGAGGAAGAGGAGGAGGAGGAGGAGGAGGAGGAAGAGGACAGGACAAGGGAGAGCAGACACAAAAATAAGAAAGAAAAAAAAATAGGCATAAAAACGAACAAGGAAAATAATACCGTGGAGGAGGAGGAGGAGGAGGAGGAGGAGGAGGAGGAGGAGGAGGAGGAGGAGGAGGAGGAGGAGGAAGAAGAAGAAGAAGAAGAAGAAGAAGAAGAAGAAGAAGAAGAAGAAGAAGAAGAAGAAGAAGAAGAAGAAGAAGAAGAAGAAGAAGAAGAAGAAGAAGAAGAAGAAGAAGAATAGGAGAAAAAAAAAAGAGGAATGAAGAAGAAGACTGCAGAAGGAGGCATTGAAGGAGGAGGGGGAAGGAGGAAGAGGCGGAATAGGAAGGAACACAAAGAAAAGAACAAACACCAACTGACCTACTGGCAATAACGAGTCTGTCTGTGTGACTCTACCACCTCCACAGCTTCTATGAGTGAGAGACAAAAGCACAGCAAGGACGAGGGAAGGAAGACCGTCCAGCACAGAGGAAGGAAGAGCCATAGAGTGTGAGAGGGAAGGTGGGAAGAAAAACATATTGCTTTATTTAATACTGTATAAAAGAGAGAAGAATAATTATGCAGGAGCGAAGTACGTTATAGAAGGAGTTAGTGTGAAGTGCTTGTCCAACCTATGCTTAAATGTTCCTACCGTGTTGTTGTTTATGAGGAGGAGGTGGGGGGAGGGAGGAGGAGGTGGGGGGAGGGGGAGGACATCAATATGGACGAGGGAGGTGAAAGAGTAGGCATAGAGGAGGAAGAAGAGGAGGAGGAGGAGGTGTTTGTTATTGTGGTGGCGACGCAAGGTGACTGTACGTGTTTGTCAAGAGGCTAGGCTGGGACGTGCTGCGCCTCGGATATTGGCACACACACACACACACACACACTTCACACGCACAGGCAACAAGTAGTGGTCATCCAACACAGGAACAAGTGAGCGAGGTCCATTCTCTC
>NC_087158.1:3052500-3055000 GCF_035594125.1 Scylla paramamosain | reverse complement strand
CCTCCCTTGGTCTCTGCGCCCTTCATCACACCCTCAGGAGCCTCATAGCGTCCCAGGAACTCTGAAGGGCGCAGCTGTAGGCTACAAGGTCCCTCAGAGGCGCCCCCACACACAGACTCGTCACCTGAATCGCATAATATTCTTGCATTCTATTTTATCATCTCTCTTCATATACATTGGGAAAGGAAGACAGGAAAGAAAGGCAGGGAGGAAATAAAAGGGAGGATTGGGAAGAGGGGAGATTAGGGGAGGAAGGGTAGGAAGAAATGTTATGAATTGTCAGTAGCAAAATAATGAAAATACATGTAAAAATCCGAGTGATTTACGCCAGACGCACAATTTAGACGCCAAAACATTCAAGAGGAAGTTAAGAGGAAGTTAAATTAGTCACTCCTTCAGATTCCTTTACTACTTATTCCTTTAGCCAGTGGTATGATGTAGGTGGCTTTTCATCCTTTTTCCCCATGCAAAGGTCTGCCTAACACACACACACACACACACACACACACACACACACACACACACACACACACATATATAAAGAAAAAAAAGAATATTGACTTAAACGTGGGTTGCTTCCTTGTCTTGTATAAGGAACCTAACATCGCCTTATTTTGTACCCGAGGAAGGAGGAAGAGGAGGAGGAAGAAGTGGAGGAGGATGAAGGGAGAGAATGAGGATAGATGTGGAAATGAGTAGATGATAAGGAGGAAGAGGATTTGAGAAAGATGTAAGGAAGGAGTGGAAGGAAGAGAAGAAAGGAGGAATGGTATAGATGAGTAAAGGAGAGTGGAGAAAACGTTTAAAGTTGACACGCGGAGTAGTGAAGACAGGAAATGAATACTGAGGCACTAGGAAGGTTGTGAAATGAGTAATTTATTTATTTTTTTTATGATCGAATTTTTTTACTTTGCTGTAGTGATGAAAAGTCTGTGTGTGTGTGTATGTGTGTGTGTGTGTGTGTGTGTGTGTGTGTGTGTGTGTGTGTGTGTGTGTTGAAGTAATGGGAAATATACTGGTTTTACTGGTTTTGTCATTTTTTATTTCTCTGTCTTCGTTTGTCTGTTTCTGTTTATCTATTTATCTGTACCTGTTTATCCGTTTATCTATCATGTATATATATATATATATATATATATATATATATATATATATATATATATATATATATATATATATATATATATATATATATATATATATATATAGGTCAGCCATTTTTTATATTTCTTTTTATTTTCTAGTCTCGTTACTTTATTTCTTTACTTTTTTTTGTTTTTTCTGTATTCTTCCTCTCTTTCATAATTATTTTTCTTTTCATTCGTGTTTTCTTTTCCCCTTCCTTCACCACTTCAATTCTTTCTCTACTTCACTTTCTCTCTCTCTCTCTCTCTCTCTCTCTCTCTCTCTCTCTCTCTCTCTCTCTCTCTCTCTCTCTCTCTCTCTCTCTCTCTCTCTCTCTCTCTCTCTCTCTCTCTCTCTCTCATTGTATTAAGTGGATCTCCTTCAACTTGCTCTCACCTTCTGTCACTCTCACCGCCTGCCTCTCACCACCTGTCCGCTCACCTGTTCACTCTCCCACCTCTCCCTCTCCCTCTCTCTCTCTCCCCACGTCCACCTGCTCTCCCCAACCATCTCCCACGCCCGTAACCCGATATTAATTTTTGTTTTGTTCATAAATAATCTGTGTGTGTGTGTGTGTGTGTGTGTGTGTGTGTGTGTGTGTGTGTGTGTGTGTGTGTGTGTGTGAGAGAGAGAGAGAGAGAGAGAGAGAGAGAGAGAGAGAGAGAGAGAGAGAGAGAGAGAGAGAGAGAATTTTTATTGGGTTGTTTTTCGTTGTTGTTGTTGTTGTTGTTGTTGTTGTTGTTATTATCATCATCATGTTATTGTTGTTATTGTCATTATTTTTGTTTTCGTCATCATTATCATTTTCTTCTTCTTCTTCTTCTTCTTCTTCTTCTTCTTCTTCTTCTTCTTCTTCTTCTTCTTCTTCTTCTTCTTCTTCTTCTTCTTCTTCTTCTTCTTCTTCTTCTTCTTCTTCTTCTTCTTCTTCTTCTTCTTCTTCTTCTTCTTCTTCTTCATTTTTGTATTGATAACCTCACTTCCATTCCAACCACCACCACCACCACCACCACCACCACCACCACCACCACCACCACCACAACAAGGCCTCTGCGGGACATAACGCCGCTTACTGCCTAATTGCGTTGTTTGGGCATGATGGCGCGAGCATGGCGGCATTGAGCATTAGAGGCGAGTCCAACGCTCCAATTAATGTGATTACCGCCCTTAAGTGCAGAGAGAGAGAGAGAGAGAGAGAGAGAGAGAGAGAGAGAGAGAGAGAGAGAGAGAGTTAGGTTTATTATTCATGTTTCTGTCTCTCTCTCTAGCACATACAAACATTTTCTCTCTCTCTCTCTCTCTCTCTCTCTCTCTCTCTCTCTCTCTCTCTCTCTCTCTCTCTCTCTCTCTCTCTCTCTCTCTCTCTCTCTCTCTCTCT
>NC_087158.1:3035000-3050000 GCF_035594125.1 Scylla paramamosain | reverse complement strand
AGAGAGAGAGAGAGAGAGAGAGAGAGAGAGAGAGAGAGAGAGAGAGATTAGTGGGGTGTTGTTGATGTAGCGTTGTGTTCACTCCTGATGTTGGCCAGATGTTGGCTCTCTCTCTCTCTCTCTCTCTCTCTCTCTCTCTCTCTCTCTCTCTCTCTCTCTCTCTCTCTCTCTCTCTCTCTCTCTCTCTCTCTCTCTCTCTCTCTGAACGTGTCTCCTTGTATCACTGTGTAACTTTGAAAACCATGATTAATTTGCATGTATGTATGTATGTATGTATGTATGTATGTATATCCCTCTACACACACACACACACACACACACACACACACATATGCAACTGTTTGAAAGGTTAATCTTATTCAGCCTGGCTTTCCTCCTCGAGAGAACACAAGAGAACATAAAGGAAAAAGAAGCAGCAGCAGACCTTTTGTTGTTGTTGTTGTTGTTGTTGTTATTGTTGTTGTTGTTGGCGCTCTTTGAGAAAGTTTGTGATAATCTGCATTATTTGTTTTGTAGTGGTGGTAGTAGTAGTAGTAGTAGTAGTAGTAGTAGTAGTAGTAGTAGTAGTAGTAGTAGTAGTAGTAGTTGTTGTTGTTGTTGTTGTTGTTGTTGTTGTTGTTGTTGTTGTTGTAGTTGTACGAGGAGGAGGAGAATATCAACAAGGATGATGATGATGGTGATTAAGGTGATGATAATGATAATGAAGATGATGACGATGGTGATGATGGTGGTGATGGTGATGATGATGGTGATGATGGTGGTGATGGTGGTGGTGATGGTAGTGATGGTGGTGATGATGGTGGTGATGGTAGTGATGGTGGTGGTAATGATGATGGTGCTGATGGTGGTGATGATGGTGGTGATGGTGATAATGATGGTGAAGATGGTGCTGATGGTGATGATGGTGGTGGTAATGGTGGTGATGGTGATGAAGCCACAACGATGACTAAAAACGTGATGGAAGAGGAAAAGAAGACGAGGAAGGAGAAGAAGAAAAAGAAGAAGAAGAAGAAGGTACAATAAGATGAAAGAAGTAGAGGAGGAGGAGGAGGAGGAGAGGGAGAAGAAGAAGAAGAAGAAGAAAAGAACGTACAGTAAAGGAAAGAAGAAGAAGAAGAGGTACAGGAGAACAAAAACGAAGGAAAAGGAGGAGGAAGAGTAGAAAGGAAAAAAAAAGTGAAGAAGGAAAAAACGTACGATAAAGAAGAAGAAAGAAGATATAGAATAGAAAGAAGAGGAGGAGGAGGAAGAAGAAAACAAAGAGGAGGAAGAGAACAAGAAGAAGGGAGACAAAAAGAAGAAAGAGGAAGAGGGTAAGACATGTAGATTCTTCCTTCCATCTCTTCTTCCTTTAACCCGAACCTCAGACGCTGCTGGGACAAGGAGGAGGAGGAAGAGGAGAAGGAGGAGGAGGAGGAGGAGGAGGAGGAGGAGGGAATAACAAGGTGGATAAAAGAAAGTAAGAAATGCTGGAGAAGAGGATCAGGAGGCGGGATAAGAGGAGGAAAGTAATGAGAGGCAGTAATAGGAATAAGAGGAGGAGGAGGAGGAGGAAGAGGCGGAGGAGAAGGAGGAGGAGGGGGGAGAGGAAGAGGAGGAGAAGCAAGCGGAAAATTAGATGGTGAAAACAAAAAGGGAAGAGATCGAGGAGGAGGAGGAGGAGGAGGAGGAGCAGGAGGAATAGCGAATGAAGAGAAGAAATTTAGAAAGAAAGAAGACGAAAAAGAATAAAGAAAGAGAAAAAGGACAAGGAGAAGGAGAAGGAGGAGGAGGAGGAGGAGGAGGAGGAGGAACAAAAGAAATAATGGTAGGAGATAAGAAAAAATAAAAAAATAAATAAAAATGAGAAGAAGAAAACGAAGAAGAAAGAACGAAAGAACGAAGGAAAGAAAGACGAAAAAAGACTGATAATGCCAGATAACAAAATAGAAAAAAGAAGAACAAAGAAAATAACAACAACAACGACAACAACAAAGGAAAAAAACAAAGAAACAAATAATATCAAACAAAAAAAAGAAATAAAAAAAACACCCAAGTCTTCACAGAGAGAGAGAGAGAGAGAGAGAGAGAGAGAGAGAGAGAGAGAGAGAGAGAGAGAGAGAGAGAGAGAGAGAGAGAGAGAGACTTGGATTTACTGCCAGCTCTTGAGATGGCCCTAGTGTGGTGAATTTGGCTAATTTGCTGAGTAATTGAGAAAATTGGATTCCCTCTGAAAACTACCGTTTGGAGGCATGGCAGGAGGAGGAGGAGGAGGAGGAGGAGGAGGAGGAGGAGGAGGAGGAGGAGGAGATGGAAGGAGGAAGGAAAAAGCATGAGTGATAGGAGAAATCATGTGGAGAGAGAGAGAGAGAGAGAGAGAGAGAGAGAGAGAGAGAGAGAGAGAGAGAGAGAGAGAGAGAGAGAGAGAGAGAGAGAGAGGTCATTGTATACCTTTCTTGTAACTGTAGGTGAGAGCACAAGCACAAACAAATAAAGTGAATGAGACAGTGAGTGAGTGGTTGAGTGAATGAGTTAAGTGAAGGGGGGAAAAAAAAGGGAGTATTGTTAGTAATTTGAAATAGTTGATTTGTTTATTGATTTATTTAACTTTTTTTATTTTATCTCTATATCTGACTGTCTATCTATCCATCTATCCATGTATATCTACAGTGTATATCTATCTATTCGTTTACTTATTTGTATTTACTTACGTACTTGTTGTTTTGTTTGTTTGCTCATACATTTATCTATATTTATCTATCCATTGATATATCCACCTCTCACTTTATTCATTTATTTATTTGTTTATTTGTTTAAATCCGTGTTGTTTTTGTATTTCTTTACTCATGCATTTATTCTCTCCCTCTCTTCCACAGGTGAGTCTGCCACCACTACACACCTGCTGGCTTGGCGTGAGTCTACCTGTGCCTGCGTGAGTACCGAAGGCCTACCTGTGTGTGTGTGTGTGTGTGTGTGTGTGTGTGTGTGTGTGTGTGTGTGTGTGTGTGTGTGTGTGTGTGTGTGTGTGTGTGTGTTAGGGATGGTCATGATGTAATGTTTGAATGATGAATTAAATTTGTGAAGCAAGATTTGTAGATCTATTTCCTCCTCCACTCTCTCTCTCTCTCTCTCTCTCTCTCTCTCTCTCTCTCTCTCTCTCTCTCTCTCTCTCTCTCTCTCTCTCTATCTATCTATCTATCTATCTACCTACCTATCTATCTCTTTGCGCCGTTGTTGATGAAAGAAAATTGATTACCCAATGGGATGGGATGGGATGAGAGAGAGAGAGAGAGAGAGAGAGAGAGAGAGAGAGAGAGAGAGAGAGAGAGAGAGAGAGAGAGAGAGAGAGAGAGAGAGAGAGAGAGAGAGAGAGAGAGACCTCAAACCTGTATCAAACACACACACACACACACACACACACACACACACACACACACACACACACACACACACACACACACACACACACACACACACACACACACACACACACACACACACACACACACACACAACTTATAAAACACTTACACTCTCTCCGCGACGCACAGATTACCTATCTTACCTGGCGGCGTTAATTAGCGGCCGGCCAGTACAGGTGTGTCACGACCAGCTGAAGAAATAAATGATCTTGGTGAATCCTTGCTTTCCTCTGGCGTCTCAACATTATTTTTATTTATTTATTTATTTATTTTTTTTTCATTTATCTTAAGCAAGTGGTTCTGGCAAAGACAAAAGCTGCTGATATAAAAAGAGAGGCCATTTAAAGCTGTCAGTCCTTTAGAGAGATTATATAAGTCGGGACAGGGAAGGAAATAAAAACGGGGAAGAGAGGAGGAGAAAATAAGGAAGGGTAAGAAATTAAGGGATATAAGATACAAGTTAACTGATACAGGAGTGTGAAGGAAGAAAGGAAGGAGTTTAGTAAGGGAAAGAAGGAAAGAAGAGGGAATGGAAAGGAAAACTCATGGTATAGAAGAGATGATACGAAGGAACGCGAGAGAGAAGGAGAGAGAAAGAGAACAAATTGAGAAGGAAATAAAGAATCAAAAATTATAAATGAAGTGTCTTGAAGGAGGAAATACAGAAGCAGGCAGAGAGTTCCAGCATTCAAGTCACAGGCAGGTGGAAAATACAGAAACAGGCTGAGAATTCCAGAGTTGACCAGTAAAGAAACAAACCGGAGTGGTGCAGGTTTTGAGTGTAGCCTTGAAGGACGCCAGTGACAGGGTAGGACGTGGTGGAGTTGCCTAAGTGTTGCAGTGCTTGGTTTGGTTCAGTCTGGTTGTGTTGAGTTGAGAAGAAGTGGAAGGATTAGGTGGTTTTACTAGTCGTTATTGAGTTTGTTCTATATATAATGTAGAGTTTTCTTTTCTTTTCCTTTCTTTTTTTTTGAGGGGGGAGAGGGAGGGAGGGGGTGTCTTCTGAAGTGTTACATAAGTGAACGTTCTTACGGTTCCACTGGATAAGACAAATAATATTATACGAAATAAGAGATTGTGCTTATTCATGAAGGCTTAAAATTAGACCTCACTTGTAATTAGTTCAGTGTTTTGTCTGTTAATATAAATGGTGCCGTGGCTTTTGTTCCAACTGTGGCCGAAATTAAACTTATTACATTTTAAAGAGGCTTTTTTTTTTTCCTTGTGGTCAATGAAACTCAATCTCTGTTATTTATACTTTTTTTTTTTATGTCACTTCTTGGAGCAACTGTGTGTGTGTGTCTGTGTGTGTGTGTGTGTGTGTGTGTGTGTGTGTGTGTGTGTGTGTGTGTGTGTGTGTGTGTGTGTGTGTGTGTGTGTGTGTATTTCGTTGCTTGGTATAATATTCCTGTGGCTGATGTGGTGGTGGTGGTGGACTGATAAAGGGAGAGAGGGGGAGAGGACGCACACACACACACACACACACACACACACACACACACACACACACACACACACACACACACACACACACACACACACACACACACACACACACACACACCGCCTCTCTCCCCTGACGAAAGGAAATAGAAAATCTGAAATCAATTAAAAAAAAATTTGGAGATGTCCCCTCGTTTCCCCTCCCCTTTCCCTTCCTTTCCCTTCTTTCCCTCCTTCCCTTCCTTTTCTCTCTCCTTCCCCTCCTTTCCTCTCTTCTTTCCCTTCCTTTCCCTCTTTTCCCTTCTCTTCTCCTTTCCTTTCCCTTATTTTCCCTCTCCATCCCTCCTTTCCCCTCTTCTTTCCCTCTTTCCCCTCTCTCCTCCCCTCCTTTTCCCTAGTTCCACCTCTTTTCCTTCTTTTTCCCTCTTATTTCCCCTCAGCATTCCCTATTTTTTCCTCTTTTCTCCCCTTCTTTCCCTCTTTCCTCTCCTTTCCCCTATCCTCACCCCTCTTTTCCTTCTTTTCTCTCCTTTCCCCTCTCTTTTCCCTGCTCTTCTCTCATGTTTTCCCTCTCCATTCCCTCCTTTCCTCTCTTCTCCCTTCTTTCCTTCTTCCCCCTTTTCCCTTTTCCTGTTTCCCTTCCTCCACTTCTCCAGTGTCTTTTTTTTATTCCATTCCCCCTCTCTCCTTTCTCTTTTCCTCTCCCTCTGCTCTTTCCTCTTCTTTTCCTCCTTTCCTCCTCTCTCGTCTCCCTCTCCTGATCCCCTCCTCATCCACATCATGACCCAGAGTGGTGGAGTGGTGGAGTGGAGGCCCCGCGAGGCTCACCTTTCTGTACTTCACTCCACTTCTCTCTCTCTCTCTCTCTCTCTCTCTCTCTCTCTCTCTCTCTCTCTCTCTCTCTCTCTCTCTCTCTCACCAGTTAAACGCTACTATGTTATTTTAGTTTGATACCTGAATTGTATTGAAGAGAGAGAGAGAGAGAGAGAGAGAGAGAGAGAGAGAGAGAGAGAGAGAGAGAGAGAGATAACGAAGGAAGGGTGGATAGACAGATTCTGATTGTTTCCTTCATTTTTGTTCACCTCCTCCTCCTCCTCCTCCTCCTCCTCCTCCTCCTCCTCCTCCTCCTCTCCTCCTCCTCCTCCTCCTCCTCCTCCTCCTCCTCCTCCTCCTCCTCCTCCTCCTCCTCCTCCTCCTCCTCCTCCTCCTCCTCCTCCTCCTCCTCCTCCTCCTCCTCCTCCTCCTCCTCAAACCTATTCTATCTTTTCACCACTGTACCATCCATCCTCCTCTTCCTCCTCTTCCTCCTCCTCCTCCTCCTCCCCCCCTAATCAAGGCGCAGTAATGGCGGCCAGATGGTGATTAGCACTGATTTAGCGAGCCTTTTTGAAGCATTTCTTTGGATTGGCGAGATAAATTGTCTCTAAGAAGGCATATGATTAAGGCTCTCTCTCTCTCTCTCTCTCTCTCTCTCTCTCTCTCTCTCTCTCTCTCTCTCTCTCTCTCTCTCTCTCTCAGCATTTCTTTTTTCTATTCAAATCTTTCATTCATTTTCTTTTTTATTGTTTTCTTCTTTTTACTTCCTTTATTTATTCGTTTTCTTGTTTTCTTTATCTTTGTCTCCTTATTCTTTCATGTATTTTTTTTTGCCTTTCTTTCCTTAATTATTTTCCTTTATTCATGTCTTATTCTCTCTCTCTCTCTCTCTCTCTCTCTCTCTCTCTCTCTCTCTCTCTCTCTCTCTCTCTCTCTCTCTCTCTCTCTCTCTCTCTCTCTCTCTCTCTCTCTCTCTCTCTCTCTCTCTCTCTCTCTCGTGCTCGTCTCCTTTGAAAACATTTTTACTTTCACTCCAACAAAGGAACAAAAAATTAAAAAGAAGAAAAAGAAGAAAAAAAAGCTAACTATTTTTCTTTATCCCAATTCTGCTACTTTCTTCTATTTTTCCCTTCCTCTTCCTCTTCCTCTTCCTCTTGTCGCTTCTTACTTTTTAGCCTTTTTTGTCTTCTTGTCTTCCTTTCTCCTCCTCTTTTGTTGGTCACGTGAAAGAAGGGGAGGGAAGAGGAGAGGAGAAGAGAAGATAGAGGAAAAAGGAAAAAAGGAAGGAAGGAAGGAAGGAAGGAAGGGGGAGCGATGGAATGGAAGAGGTGTCACAGGGAAGGAGGAAGAAAAGGAGGAAGAAAAGGAGAAGGAAGAGGAGGAGGAAGAAATGGGAAGCAACAATGAAAGAGAATGAGGGAATGGAGAAGGAGAAAGGAGAAACAGGAAGAACAAAAAAACTGGAGTATGAAGGGATGGGGAAAAAACAAGAGAGGGAATAAAAAAGGAGAAAGAAGAAGAGGAGGAAATAGAAATAATGAAGGGGAAGAAACGAAAGGAAAGTAGAAAAAGAATTAAAGAACAATGGAAAGAAGGAGGAAAGAAAGAAAGAACAAACATACAATAAACAAAACGAAAGAACATGGAAAAGAAGGAGAGATAGAGAAAAGTAAGAAGAAAAGAAGTAAATATTGGTAACACTAATGAAAACAGGACAAAGAAGAAAAGAAGAGAGAGAGAAAAAAATAAGAGAGAAAGGAGTTAGTTAGGAGGTTGTGGGGAGATAAAAAGGGAGGAAAGGGAGAGATAAGAGTAAGGGAGACAGGTAAAGGGAAGATAAAGGAACAGAAAGGGAAAAAGGGCAATAAAAAGGGAGATGGGTAGATGTAAGAGAAAGAATAAAGATAATGAGATAAGGGAAAGAAAGAAAAGAGAAAATGTAAGAGAAAAAGAAAAGGAGAGATAGGAAAGAGAAGAATTTAGAATAGAGGAATTTAAAAGGGAAGGAGAATGAATAAACCAAGGAATGAAAGGAAGAAAGCAAGAAAATTATCAGAAAATTAGAATAAATATGTAGGAGAAGAGAAAATAGGAAATAAAGAGAAAAGGAAGTAAAAGGGAGAAAGAGAAAGAAAGGAAGAGATAGAAAAGGCATAAAGATTAAGAAACACAGATAATGTAGAGATAATTGAATAAATGATAAAAAAGGATGAAAAAATAATGAAGAAGGATAAGAATAAAGATAAAAGAATTAAAATACGATAAAGGATAAAAAGAGAGGAGAAGATAATAAAAGAAATGTAGAAAGAAGAGGAGGAGGAAAGAGGAGGAGGAGGAGGAGGAATAACAGAAGGATGAACTAGAAGAAGAGAAGGAGGATTAGGAGAAGGAGGAAGAGGAGGAAAAGAAGAAATAGCAGAAAGATGAACCAGAAGAAGAGGAGACAACAAGAAGAGAAGGAAGATTAGGAGGAAAAGGAGGAGGAGGAATAACTGAAAGATGAATTAGAGGAAGAGAAAGACTAGAAGGATGAAGAGAAATAAGTGTAGGAAAAAAAAAAGTAACAAGATATAACTGACACACACACACACACACACACACACACACACACACACACACACACACACACACACACACACACACACACACACACACACACACACACAGCGATGAGGTTGATGAGGGCCTGCCGTATCCCTTATCCCTTATCTGCTGTATGTGTTTGGGGGTCGGGCGCCTCCTCCTCCTCCTCCTCCTCCTCCTCCTCCTCCTCCTCCTCTTATTTCTATTCTTAGTCTCATTCCTAATCTCATTCTCCCTCACTGTGTCACTCCCTTCTACCTTCCTGTGTGTGTGTGTGTGTGTGTGTGTGTGTGTGTGTGTGTGTGTGTGTGTGTGTGTGTGTGTGTGTGTGTGTGTGTGTGTAGGACCGCCGGCGCCTCGCATATCCTTTTGCTTGACCTGGTTAGAGAGAGAGAGAGAGAGAGAGAGAGAGAGAGAGAGAGAGAGAGAGAGAGAGAGAGAGAGAGCCCACCCACTCTCTCTCTCTCTCTCTCTCTCTCTCTCTCTCTCTCTCTCTCTCTCTCTCTCTCTCTCTCTCTCTCTCTCTCTCTCCACTTGATCATCTTGAAGAACCAGCTAAGAAAGAACTATATTTTCCCGTCTTCTCTTCCCCCCACCCCCTTTCCCCTCACCTCCTCAATTTTCCACTCCCCTCTTTCTCTCCCTCTTCCCTCGGCGACGTGAACGCTTTCTAAAGAGGGGAAACTATCAGGTGGCGTTCCCCTCTATTGGTTTTTAATGTTCCCCTCACTCTCTCCCACTCCCTCTCTCTTTTCCCCTCGACTCTTCAAAACATGTGACAAAATTTCTCTCGTTCTTTTTTTTTCTTTTCTTTTTTTCTTTTTTTTTTTTTTTTTACTACAAGACGTTAGGCATGTATGGGAGGAGGAGGAAGAGGAGGAGGAGGAGGAGGAGGAGGAGGAGAGTGGTAAAAGTAGAGGTTATAGGAAAAGGAGGATGGAGTGTGCGAAGGATAATAAGAGGAAGAAGAGGAGGAAAAGAAAGAAGAGAGGGGGAGGAAGAGGTTAAGAGGAGAAAAGAAGACTGGAAAAGGTGTAAAGTTTAAGAATGGAGAAGAAGAAGAAGAAGAAGAAGAAGAAGAAGAAGAATAAAGCAAGGAGAGAAGGAAGAGGACAGAAGAAAGAAGAAGAGGAGAAGAGATTAGTTGGAAATAAAGAGGACTGAGTTGGGAAATTAAAATAAGAAGAGGTGGAAGAAGAAAAAAATGGAGAGGGGAAGAGCAAAAAACAGGAAGAGAAATTGGAAGAAGAGAACGAGAATTGGAAGAGAATTGGAAGAAGAGAACGAGAAGAATAAAATGTAGAAAAAAAAGAAAATAAAGGGGAAAACGAATCCAGTAATAAAGATAAAAGGAGATAAAGCTTAATAAGGAGACAGATAATGATGGGAGGAATAGATGAAATGCTGAATAAAGGAGAAACAAGAGAAAAGATGACGTGTTTTTCTTATCATCTCCTCCCTTCTTCTCTTCCTTCATCTGATAAACACAAACAGTTAAGAGGTGAAGGATAGGGAGTTAACCAGACCTTCCTTCACCTCCTTCATCTCCTTCTCTATCTACCTCCTTCCTTCCTTCATCTCCTCCTCTTCTTCCTTCTCTACCTGTCTCATACCTTCCTTCACCTTTTTCCTTCCTTTCTTCCCTGCCTCTTCTTCCTTCATCTCTTATCCCTTTCTTCATTTCCTTTCTTCCTTCACCTCCTTCCTTCTTCCCTTCCTTCATCTTCTTTTTCCCATTCCTTCTCTCTGTACCTCCTTTTCTTTTCCTCCTCCTCCCCTTCCTTCTCCACCTACCTATCTCTCTTCCTTCCTTCCTTCCTTCCTTCCTTCCTTCTTTCTTTCTTTCTTTCTTTCTTTCTTTCTTTCTTTCTTCCCTTCCTTCCTTCCTTCCTTCCTTCCTTCCTTCCTTCCTTCCTTCCTTCCTTCCTTCCTTCCTTCCTTCCTTCCCTACCTGTCTTTGTTTCCTTCTGTTTCTCCTTTTCTTTATTTTATGTACTTTTCTTTCTTGCTGTTTTCCCTTCCTTCATCTCGTTTTCCTTCTTTCCTTCCTTTTCTACCTGCTTTCCTTCTTTCCTTCTTCCTTCCTATTTTCTTTACTTTCTCTGCCTTTTCTTTCCTCATTTTCTTTCTTCTTTTTCTTTTTCATTATTTTATTTTGTAATTTTCTTATTTTCTTTCTTTTTATTTTTTTCATTCCTGTGTATCCTTTCGTCCCCTCCCTCTCTCCCTCCTCCTCCTCCTCCTCCTCCTCCTCCTCCTCCTCCTCCTCCTCCTCCTCCTCCTCCTCCTCCTCCTCCTCCTCCTCCTCCTCCCACCACCTTTCTCTCTGTGACTCCTCCCTATCTTTCTCCTCCCGCCTTCCTCCTATTCTTCTCGTCTGTCTTCCTACTCTTCTCCCTCCTCCTCCTCCTCCTCCTCCTCCTCCTCCTCCTCCTCCTCCTCCTTTCCTCCCTTCCTTGTATGGCAGTAGAGAACCGGAATTGCAAGTACACGCCCTTCCTCCTCCTCCTCCTCCTCCTCCTTCTCCTCCTCCTCCTCTATTTCATCCGTTTCTCGACAATTTGTGGTCCTCTCTCTCTCTCTCTCTCTCTCTCTCTCTCTCTCTCTCTCTCTCTCTCTCTCTCTCTCTCTCTCTCTCTCTCTCTCTCTCTCTCTCTGGTCTTGTTGCTTTTGTTATTGTTGTTGTTGTTATTGTTATTGTTGTCCTTGTTGCTCTTCTTGTTCTTCTTCTTCCCATAATTTTAAAAACACAATAATCTTCAAATACTTCATTCACTCACTCACCACCACCACCACCACCACCACCACCACCACCACCACCACCACCACCACCACCACCACATGTCTGACTCGCGTTTCTTTTTTCTACATAGTTTCCTTATCTGCAAATCCTTGACGCTAAACAGGTATGGAGGAGGAGGAGGAGGAGGAGGAGGAGGAGGAGGAGGAGGAGGAGGAGGAGGAGGAGGCCAGGTGTGGGTGGAGGCTTCCCAATGGTCTATATATAGCCTCCTCAAGTCTACCTCCTCTACTAACGAGACGAGGAGGAAGAGGAGGAGGAGGAGGAGGAGGAGGAGGAGGAGGAGGAGGAGGAAGGAGGGAGGGAGGGAGGGAGGAGGGAAGGATGCTTTGAGAAGAGAAACAATCATGAGGGAGGTTATAAGAATGGAGAAGGGAGAGGAGGAAGAGGAGGAGGAACGAAGAAGAGAAAATGATGAAGAAGAAGGAAGCAGAGAATTAGGGTAAAAAAAGAAGAGAAAGAGGAAGAGAAGAACCATGAAGATGAAGAGGAAGGTGATGATTATGATGAAAAATAACACAAAAAAATAATGAACGAAAGAAGGAAAATGAGAACAAGGAGGAGGAGGAGGAGATGAAAATGAGGAAGTAGACGAGAATGAAGAAGAAGGAGAGGAGGTGGATGAGAAGATAAGAACGAAGATGAAAATGTGATAGACGAAGAGGACGAAGAAAAAGAAAAATAGGGGTGGATGAGGATAATAACGAAGATGAAGAATGAGAAAATTGAAGAAAATAAGGAGGAAGAGGAGGAGAAAAAAGACGAGATTGAAGACAAGAATGCAAAATAATAAGACAAAAGACGACGAAGAGAAAGACGAGGAAGAGGAGAAGGAGGATGAAGAGGGAGAGGGAGAGGAAGAAGTAGATAAGCAAGAAAAAAGTAAGAGAACAATGAGGAAAAAAGATAAAAAAAAACAACAAAAAAGAAAAAGACGAGGACAGTGAAGAAGAGGAAGAGGACGAGGAAGAAGGAGAAGAGGAGTATGAGGAAGAGAAATGAAGAGGAAGAAGCTAATAATTATAAGAACGAAGATGAGAAACGAGGAAATAAACAAATAAAAAGCTAAAAAAAAAGAAAAGAAAAGACGAAAGATGAAAAGAAGAGGAAGAGGAAGAAGAAGAAGAAGAATAGAAGGAAGAAAAAATGAAAAGGAAGAGGAAGAAGCTAATAAATATAAAAAAAACGAGAATGAGAAATGGAAACAAAAAAAAAAAAAACGACTACGACAAGGAAGAGGAAGAAAAAGGAGGAGAAGAAGAAGAGGAGGAGGAGGAGGAGGAGGAGGAGGAGGAGGTTAAGGCTAAGGGCGCCCCACATTCAGCCTAGGCCTAGCAGCAGCACGGCCATCGGGTCGCGCCTTGATAACAGACCAAATGGGTTTCAGCGACGCCTCTTCTCCCTAATAACTCCGACGCGGGATCCCCAAGTCTGATTCACGGCGCGATACTGAAGGAGGAGGAGGAGGAGGAGGAGGAGGAGGAGGAGGAGGAGGAGGGATAACACAGGCACACACCATCATAACCCATTAGCAGCAGCAGACTTGTTGTTTGTTTGAAGATACACTAAAGAAAACGAATAAAGAAAATGATGATAAAAAAAAAAAGGTTAAAGAAGGAATACAAAGGAATACAAAGGAAAGAACAGACAGTAACAACAATAGGAGGAGGAGGAGGAGGAGGAGAGCAAACACAAATGAATACCAAGGAAGAACTAACAGCAGCAGACTTTTTGTTCCTTGCGAGGCTGTTTGTTGTATGGTAATTAATAGTGAAGGAAATAGGAGGAGGAGGAGGAGGAGGAGGCAGGTATGTTGGAAGGACTAATAGAGAAGAGAAAAATACGGTGTGTGTGTGTGTGTGTGTGTGTGTGTGTGTGTGTGTGTGTGTGTGTGTGTGTGTGTGTGTGTCCTTCTTTCTTTTCCTTATTTTTCACTTTCTCTTTTTTTTTAGGCATATATTTATTTTTCTAAGCTTTTATTTTTTTATTCATTATTTATTGTTTTTACTGATTTTTCATGTTCATCAATATTCGTCAGAGAGAGAGAGAGAGAGAGAGAGAGAGAGAGAGAGAGAGAGAGAGAGAGAGAAAGAGAGAGAGAGAAGAAAACAAAAATGACAGTGAACAAAAAGAAGAATAAGTAAAGAAGGAAAAGAAGAAGTGAAGCGGAAGAGTAGAGTGAGGAAAGACGCGAATGAAGAAGAGAGAAGAAAGAATTAAGAAAAAAAGAAAGAAAGAAAGGAGAAAAGTGACAAGGGGAGAAGAGCGAGGTATGCTAAAAAGGGAAATTAGGCAAGGGAAATCCGGGGACTAGGGAAAAATGTCACTTCTGGGGGAAAAAATGACTAAGCAGAATAAGGAAAGAACTGCAAGGAAAAAAAAAACAGATGGAGAGAAAAGAAATGAAGAGTAAAGAAGAAAAGAAAGTGAAAACAAAGTAAGTTTATGTAAAGAGAGAAAAGAAAAGACAGGAAAAGATTAAAAGAAGAATGAAAGAGAAAAGTGACTAATTGATGAAAAAAGACTGCAATGAAAGAGAGAGAGAGAGAGAGAGAGAGAGAGAGAGAGAGAGAGAGAGAGAGAGAGAGAGAGAGTGTTACTTAATGAAGTCAAATGTGAGAGAAAATTTTTGAAAAAAGTCTAAAATAAAATGAATGAAAATGAAGGATGATAGTAATAATAATAATAATAATAATAATAATAATAATAATAATAATAATAGGAGTGGAAGAGAAATGAAGGAAGTTAATAAATGATGAAAAGAGTCATTTGTCGCGATATTAATTGAGTGGGCGCTCTCTCTCTCTCTCTCTCTCTCTCTCTCTCTCTCTCTCTCTCTCTCTCTCTCTCTCTCTCTCTCTCTCTCTCTCCAGACAACACGAGTAATTATTCATCCCCCACAATTTAATATTATCCATCTATATATTCCCTCACTCATTCACGCACGCACGCACGCACGCACGCACTTACTCAATGACTCCCTCACACACACACACACACACACACACACACACACACACACACACACACACACACACACACACACACACACACACACACCGCTCCGTATTCCGCCAGTTTGCTTCAGTGTACAATAATTCTCAGGCGCTAGGCGGGAATATTTTAATTAAACACGTGACGGCGGCTGGGATGACGGCAGCCTTTAATTAAGAAGGTTTCTGTCGCCCCTACTGCGTCAGGAGGAGGTGGTGGTGGTGGTAGTGAAGGAGGAAGAGGAGGAACGGCTAACTGTAGGAGGAGGAAGAATGAAGGAGTTTTTGGTTTTAGTGATGGTTTAGAAGGAAGAGGAAAGAAGTAAGAGGGGTGGTGATGGTGGTGGTGAAGGAAAAGAAAGGAGTGTAGAAAAGGGAGGGGGGGGAAGGAGGATTTTGGTTATGTTATGGTTTAGGAAGAGGAGGAAGGAAGGAGGTAGTGGTGAAGGTGGTTGATAAGGAGGAAGAAGAGGAGGAGGAGGGAGGAAAAACAGATAAAGGAAGAAAAGAAGAGATTTTGCTGGTTAATAATAGTTCAGAAGGAAGAAAGAGAAGGACTAGTAAGAGGAAGATGAAGAAGAGGAGGAGGAGGAGGAGGAGGAGGAGGAACACAGAAAGATATGCATGAAAATCTAATTAAGTCAAATCTTGAACGCTTACAAGTAAAAGAAACGTCATTATGTGCAGTGTTATGAGTGGAAATTCTTCTCCTCCTCCTCCTCCTCCTCCTCCTCCTCCTCATCTGCATTCTCAAGAACTTATTAACTTTTCAGTCGCAAGAGTTTAGCGTTTCCTTTATCTTATTTGATCATTCACCGATGCTTATTAGAGCCAGGGAAAAGCTCTCTCTCTCTCTCTCTCTCTCTCTCTCTCTCTCTCTCTCTCTCTCTCTCTCTCTCTCTCTCTCTCTCTCTCTCTCTGCTCTCTTTGTCATTTTCTTTTCCTTCGTTTTCTCTTTCAAATT
>NC_087158.1:3015000-3020000 GCF_035594125.1 Scylla paramamosain | reverse complement strand
ACAGACAGACATACAGACAGATAGGGAAGGAGGTACAAACAGACACAGAGACACAGACAAATAGGCAGACACACACACACACACACACACACACACACACACACACACACACACACACACACACACACACACACACCAGCATACATACACAAACTTTTTTTTTTTCGTTTTATTCCTCTTCTTCATTTCTCTTTTCCTTTTTCATTTTCTTTGTCCTTTTCTCTTTTTCCTTCAGAAGTTTTCCCCTCCCTTCTTTCGCTTTTCTTAGTCCTGATAGAAAACGTAAGAAAGGAAAACAGAAAAAGGAAAAGACCGTAACATTGTATTTCATGAAAAGAGAAAAATAAAGCAGAAAGAAGAAGAAGAGAAAAATGGAAAAATAAGGAAGAAATAGGGAAAGAATGAAAAAGAATACAGGATAGTCTCTCTCTCTCTCTCTCTCTCTCTCTCTCTCTCTCTCTCTCTCTCTCTCTCTCTCTCTCTCTCTCTCTCTCTCTCTCTCTCTCTCTCTCTCTCTCTCTGTAACTGTAGCTCATTCAACACTTTTTTCATTTTCACATCTCTTTACAAACATTTTTTCCTCGTATATTTTTATTTATGTCTTTTAAACTTTTTTTTATTCTCTCTCTCTCTCTCTCTCTCTCTCTCTCTCTCTCTCTCTCTCTCTCTCTCTCTCTCTCTCTCTCTCTCTCTCTCTCTCTCTCTCTCTCTCTCTCTCATTATTGTTTCTCATTTCTACACACTTTCCTTCACATTTTTTTCCCCCACGTTTATTTATTTATTTTTTTTATTTATTTGTGTGTTTCTTTTTTTATCTTTCATCTTTTTGTGTCATTTTTCCTTTTTCTTTTTTTCTTTTCCTTTTTTTGGTTCTTTTGAGATTTTAGTTTCTCTTTGTTTTACCTTTTTGTGTATTTTTTTCCTTTTTTTCTTTGTTTTGTCTTTTTCTGTATTTTTGTTTGTTTGCAGTTATTTATTTATTTATTTATTTATTTATTTATTATTTTATCTTATTTTATTATTTATTTATTTATTTATTTATTTATTATTTTTTTTTTTTTCCAGTGTTTATATTTATCTTAGTTTCATCTTGGTGTCACTTGTTTTCCCCTTTTTCCCCCATTTTTTTCCTCTTCATTTATTTTTTTCTTTTTAGATTTAGATTCTTTTCACTTTTTTTTTTCTTTATCTTTGTCTCATCTTATCGTGTCATTTTTTCTTCCCCTGCTTTTCTTTTGGGGGGGAAATGGTGTTTTTTTCCCCCAGTTTTTTCCTGTCTTTTTTCCCCTTTTCTTGATTCTTTCCAGTGCTTTTTTTTTTTTTTTTTAATCATAGTTTCATCTTAACTCCTTTTCATTGAAGTGTTTTTTTTCCATTTTTCCCTTTTTTTTGTAGTTTCCTCCACCCCCACTTTTTTTCTTTTTCAAGGTTTCCCTCTCTTTTTTTTTCCCCCTTGTGGCGCGGAATTTTCAAGGTTATGGTTTCTGACTCACGCTGCCAAAGAAATATAACTGAAATGTAAATGCGTGGCTGGTTTTAGGCGCAAGGGTGTAAAGTGATGCTAGAAACGAGGTGGGTGCGTGCGTGTTTGTGTGTGTGTGTGTGTGTGTGTGTGTGTGTGTGTGTGTGTGTGTGTGTGTGTGTGTGTGTGTGTGTGTGTGTGTGTGTGTAGTAAGTTATATTTTTTCTCTCTCCATTTTCTTTCGCCTTTCTCTTCTTGTATGTGTGTTAAAGTTTCCGTTTTCTTTTTCTTTTTTTTATCTCTTTTTCTTTCTTTCATTCTTAGTGTTTTCTTTAACCCCTTGTTTTTGTTTTCGTTGCTGTTGTTGGTTTTTCTTCCTCCTTTTCTTTTTCTTTGTTGTATTCTTTCTCTTCTCTCTCTTCTTCCTCCATTATTCTTTTCCTCCTATTTCTTCCTTTTTCATCTTCTTGTTCTTGTTCTTCTTCCTCCTCTTTCCTTTTCTGTGTCGTCTTCATCTTCGTCTCCCTCTTTCTCTTCCTCCTCCTCCTCCTCTTCCTTTTCTTCATCCATTTTTCTCCTTCCTTCTTTTCCTTCTTCCTCTTTTCTCTTCCTGCTATTTTTGTTGTTGTTGTTCTTCCTTCTCTTTCCCTTTTTCGTCGTCCTCATCTTCTTCCTCTTCCTCCTCTTTCTCAATTTTTCTTCTTCCTCCTTTTCCTTCTTCCTTTTTCATCTTTATCATCTTCCTTCTCACCTCCTTTACTGTTATCCTCCTTCCTCTCCACTTCCTCCTCCTTCTTTCTCGTCTCCTCATCCTCCTACGTCTTCCTTTTTTCTTCTTCCTCTTCTTACCTCATTTACTTTTTTTCTTCCGTCTTTTCCTTCCTTCCTCCTCCTTGTGTTTATTCCTTCTCCTTTTCCTCCTCTCCTCCTCCTCCTCCTCCTCCTCCTCCTCCTCCTCCTCCTCCTCCTCCTCCTCCTCCTCCTCCTCCTCCTCCTCCTCCTCCTCCTCCTTGTGTTTATCCCTTCTCCTTTTCCTCCTCCTCCTCCTCCTCCTCCTCCAAGTTGTATATTTTTCTCTCAATTTCCAAGTTCCTTCGTGTTTCAATAATATTTTTTCTCGCTTTCCTTTCTTTTTTCTTCTAATTCACTTTGGCTTCTTTCCGATTTTGCCTTAATTTTCTCTCCTCTGTCTCTCTCTCTCTCTCTCCCTTTTTGTCTCCCTTGTCTTTCTCTCTTTTCTTTTTACACTTTCTCTTACTTTTTTTTTATTCTAATTATTTTTTTCCTTTTTAATCTCATTTAGTTTCTTTATTTGTCTTTCCATTCCTTTGTACCCTCTCTCTCTCTCTCTCTCTCTCTCTCTCTCTCTCTCTCTCTCTCTCTCTCTCTCTCTCTCTCTCTCTCTCTCTCTCTCTCTCTCTCTCACTACTCCCCAAACCTCAAAGGGAAATACGTCTCCCTTTCTTTGTTTCCCCTCACTCTCCTCTCCCCTCTCCCTCTCCCTCTCCCTCTCCCTCTCTCCTCTCCCTCTCTCTCTCCCTCTCCCTCTCCCCTCTCCCCTCTCCTCGGTCGTTCCCCTCAAGTATTTATCTAGAAACACCTGTATCTTTCATCACGTCCAGGTGTTCTTCTTCCTCTCCCTCTCCCTCTCCCTCTCCCTCTCCCTCTCTCTCTCCCTCTCCCCGTCCCTCTCCCCTCTCTCTTCCGCAGTGTTGGCCATCCTGGAAAAGAGAGAGAAAATATATGAAGATAAAGAAAAAATAAAAAGAAAATGTTGAAAGGAGTAGGTGAGGAGGATGAGAGGAAGAAGAAGAAGAAGAAGAAGAAGAGTGGTGAATAATGAAAAAAAAGAAAAGGAATAAAATAAGGCAAGATAAGGTAAAAGAAAGTATACAAATAAAAAAAGGAGGAGGAAGAAGAGGAGGAGGAAAAGAGGAAGAAGAGGAGGAGGAAAAGAGGAAGAGTAAGAATGAGAAAAAAAACATGAATAATAAAGAAAAGTAACGATAAAGTTAAATAAGGCAGAGGAAAGGAGAAAAATATAGAGAAGGGGAGGTGAGGGGAGGGCTGGGAGAGGGGAGGGAGAGGCGATAGGAAAAAGGGACAAGGAGAGGGGAGGAATAGGGAACAGAAAGATAGGACAAGAAGAGAGAGAGAGAGAGAGAGAGAGAGAGAGAGAGAGAGAGAGAGAGAGAGAGAGAGAGAGAGAGAGAGAGAGAGAGAGATAGGAAGACGGGACAAGAAGAGAGTGGATAGGGAGAAGAAAAAAGGGATAGGAGACAGGGAGAGGCGAAGGAGAGGATATATGGATAGGAAACAAGGGGAGGGGAAAGAGAGAGGGGAGAGGGGTGGTGTCCTGCACGGCGGCACTGTTTCCCCTCAACACGCCAGCTTAAAGTATCTTGTCTTTTCATCCCGAGTAAGGCGACTTAAGCTCTGTTTGCGCCTCTCTCTCTCTCTCTCTCTCTCTCTCTCTCTCTCTCTCTCTCTCTCTCTCTCTCTCTCTCTCTCTCTCTCTCTCTCTCTCTCTCTCTCTCTCTCTAATACTCACACACTCACACACAGGAATCAGACAGCAGTGAAGGTTAAGTAAAATGAGAGAGAGAGAGAGAGAGAGAGAGAGAGAGAGAGAGAGAGAGAGAGAGAGAGAGAGAGAGAGAGAGAGAGAGAGTGGTTAAGGAGGGTAAGACTCAAGTGGTAGAGAGAGACGAAGGAAGGAAGGAAGGAATGTGTAGAGGGGGATGAAGGAACTAAGGAGGAAAGGGAGGAGGGACGAAACGAAGGAAAGAAGTGGTAGAAGGAGTGGTAGAAGGAATGAAGGAAGAAGGAAAGACAGAGGTAGAAGGAAGTTCGGAAAGACGAGAGAAGGAAGGAAGGAAGAAAGGAAGGAACAGAGGGGAACCCACATCCGTCCCGGTTTGGTATTCGTGGCATCCGATTAGATAATGCTTGGTGCTCCTCCCCTTCCCTTGAGGCTGGGCGAGGCGGGGGAAGGAGCTAGAAGGGAAGGGAAGGGGCTGGGGAGGGGCTGAAGGAGGCGCCGCAGGGATGGGACCGTGGGAAGACAGGAGACACTAAGGGGAAGAAAGGGGCGTGAGGCTGAGGAACATTGGGTTAAGTTAGGTTTAGGTTGGGCTAGGTTGGTTAGGTTAGGTTAGGTTAGGTTGGGTTAGGTTAGGTTTGTTAGGTTAGTGTTGGCTTCGTTGGGTTAGGTTAGGTTAGGTTAGTGTTGGGTTACGTTAGGTTGGATAATGGTAGGTTGAATTGGGTTGGGTTGAGCACGTACAGCGGGACCGTGCGTTTTGGGAGCCAAGTGGTCATCAGGCGCACGGGTTCGAATCCTGGCTACGGTCCGAGGGTAGGAACGGCATCCACTGGGGGTAACTGTTCCCAAATGCCAAATCCAAAGTCCTTCGTCAAGGAGGCACCGTCTCAGCCCTGACAGACTAGCGAAACTAGACGAAAAGTCGAAAGAAAGAAAGAAAGGGTTAGGTTAGGTCAGGTCAGGTCTGGTCTTCTTCAGTCACATCATTACCAT
>NC_087158.1:3002500-3005000 GCF_035594125.1 Scylla paramamosain | reverse complement strand
GAAAATAGAATGGAAGTGAAGAGCATGATGGATAAAGGAAGAGGAGGAGGAGGAGGAGGAGGAGGAGGAGGAGGAAGAGGAAGAAGAGGAGGAGAATCCAGACTTTGGGTTATAAGAAATGGGAATGGAAGACACACATTATTCAACATCACTTAGTCTGAGACCGAAATATTGAGCCTGGCCGAGGAGGAGGAGGAAGAGGAGGAGGAGGAGGAGGAGGAGGAGGAGGAGGAGGAGAGCGTCGCCTGGATTTAGGTGACAGGAAGAAGAAAAGGAAGAAGGAAAAGGTAAAAAAAAAAGAATGAAAGGAAATAATAAAGAGAGAGAGAGAGAGAGAGAGAGAGAGAGAGAGAGAGAGAGAGAGAGAGAGAGAGAGTCATCCACATTACTAAGGCAGACCGAGAATCTAGAAGCGGTGGAGCGCGATTCACGGTGACAAAGTTTCCACGAAGTCCTCCTCCTCCTCCTCCTCCTCCTCCTCCTCCTCCTCCTCCTCCTCCTGACGAAGGTATGCAGCGGCGCCCTTGTCCTCTCAACTTGTGCCGAGAAATTTTACTGATGGGACCTGAATGTTAATTTTTATTCTCTCTCTCTCTCTCTCTCTCTCTCTCTCTCTCTCTCTCTCTCTCTCTCTCTCTCTCTCTCTCTCTCTCTCTCTCTCTCTCTCTCTCTCTCATCTTTCAGTACCTTATTTAGTTCTTTTCCTCCAAACCTTTCCTCCATTCCTCTGCCATTCTTCCTCCACCCACCCATCCACACACACACACACACACACACACACACACACACACACACACACACACACACACACACACACACACACACACATCCACGTCATCCTCCTCCATCCAGTTTCCATCCTCTTCCTCCTCCTCCTCCTCCTCCTCCTCCTCCTCCTCCTCCTCCTCCTCCATCCGTCACCTGACTGTCTGCTCCTTCTGCAGGTGTGATCAATTAAACTTTGCGTCTTCAGTTACCTGTGAATAATTAACAGGTGTGGACTGGAACAGGTGTGTGTGTGTGTGTGTGTGTGTGTGTGTGTGTGTGTGTGTGTGTGTGTGTGTGTGTGTGTGTGTGTGTGTGTTTCTTTATCTTTTTTTTTATCTCCTTCCGTGTTTTGTTGTTTTGTGTTTTTTTTAAGTGTTGTTGTTGTTGTTGTTGTTGTTGTTGTTGTTTTGTTGTTTTCCTCCGTTGTATTGTTTATCGTTTTTTGTTATTGTTTTTTTTTCACATTCTATTGTCATGTTTTTTTTTTATTTCGTTTCGTCTATTATTTATTTATTTATTTATTTATTTATCTTTTACATTCTATTTGATTTCGTGGATAAATATTCGCTTGGTCGATGTTTTTCAAAAGACTCTCTCTCTCTCTCTCTCTCTCTCTCTCTCTCTCTCTCTCTCTCTCTCTCTCTCTCTCTCTCTCTCTCTCTCTCTCTCTCTCTCTCACAACAATTTCCCTTCCCCTTTCAACCTTTGCATTCCTTCCCCTTGCATTCCCCAACATTCCCCTACAATCCCGAGAGAGAGAGAGAGAGAGAGAGAGAGAGAGAGAGAGAGAGAGAGAGAGAGAGAGAGAGAGAGAGAGAGAGAGCATAGTTATTTATTGGGGAGAGGAAATGTAATGGAGGGGAGCGGATAGAGATAGAGAGACTGGGGTGTAGAAAAATGGGGGAGGAGGGTGGGGGAGGCTGGGGTTGGGAATGTAATGGGGAGAAATAGGAAGATTGGACGATGGGAGATGAGAAAGGGGAGAAGAGGAAGAGGGGAGGTGAAAAAGGGGAGAAGAAGAGGAGGGGGAGGTGAAAAAGTGAGAGGGAAGGGGAAAGGGAGGTGGGAGATGTAAGAGAGAGAGAGAGAGAGAGAGAGAGAGAGAGAGAGAGAGAGAGGGGGAGGGGGAGTGGAATATATTGTAGGGGGTGAGGGTCGAAAGGGGGAGGGGGGCAGGTCATGTTTTTAGGCAGGCTGGTCGTGGAAAAAAAGAAGGAAAAAAGGAAAAAAAGAGGGAAAAATCGCATTGACTTGCCCGGAATGAGTTTTAGATTTTTGTTTCCCTTTATTTTTATTTCCTTTTTTTTTCTGTGCATTTATTTCTCTCTCTCTCTCTCTCTCTCTCTCTCTCTCTCTCTCTCTCTCTCTCTCTCTCTCTCTCTCTCTCTCTCTCTCTCTCTCTCTCTCTCTCTCTCTCTCTCTCTCTCTCTCTCTCTTTTGGGGTGTAGTTTGGTGATGTCTTTTTGTATTTTATTTCTCGCTCTCTCTATATATATTTTAGGGGTCGTGGAGTTTCCTGTGTGTGTGTGTGTGTGTGTGTGTGTGTGTGTGTGTGTGTGTGTGTGTGTGTGTGTGTGTGTGTGTGTGTGTGTGTGGAAAGAGGTTTTGTGCATATCTGTGTATGATTCTGTGTATTTATGATTTTTTATTTTTTTCCTTTTATTAGTACGAATTTAAATATGTTTGTTTGTTTTTATACATATAATTTTGACTGTATGGATTTTGGTGTTTG
>NC_087158.1:2980000-2995000 GCF_035594125.1 Scylla paramamosain | reverse complement strand
GAGAGAGAAACTGTCACGGTGGTCCTTGTGTGTGTGTGTGTGTATGTGTGTGTGTGTGTGTGTGTGTGTGTGTGTGTGTGTGTTCAGCTGCTGTATTTGTCCCCTTTACCTATATTTATGGTGAAGGGGAAAGAAAAAGGGGAGGGAGGGAGAGGAAGGGAGAGGAGATAGAGGCGTGAATGATAGGGGGAGATAGAAAGGAAAGAGGGGGAGAGAGAAAGGGAGGATAGTGAATGAGAGAAAAGGAGTGATTGGGAAAGGGAGGGGTGATAGGGGTGGGAAAGTAAACAAGAGAGAGAGAGAGAGAGAGAGAGAGAGAGAGAGAGAGAGAGAGAGAGAGAGAGAGAGAGAGAGAGAGAGAGAGAGAGAAGAAAAAGAAAAGTTAAATAAAATAAAATACGGAAAACCATAAAGATGAGAAGGAAACAAAAGAAAGGAACAGAAAAGGAAGAAAATAAAGAGAGGAGAAGGAGAAGAAGAAGGATAAAAAGAAGAAAAAAAAGAGGAAGGGGTGATTCCAAAACAATATTGATGAAAAAAATTATCGTGTACAGGAAAGAGACGGAGGAGGAAGAAGAAGAGGAAGAAGAAGAAGAAGCTGTACTGGTGGTGATGGTGGTGGTGGTGGTGGTGGTGATAACAATTTACCTAAGATGCTCCAAACATATTTTTTTATCGGTGGTGTTGATAGTGGTGGTGATGGTGGTGGTGATGGTGGTGGTGATGGTGGTGATGGTTATGGTGGCGGTGTTACGGACAAGGTGGATGGCGATATATGTTAAAGGAGAAATGGAGGGAGGAAGAGATGACGATAAAAGGAGGAGGAGGAAGAAGAGGAGGAGAAGGAGGAAGAGAAGAAGGAGGAATAAATATAGGAAGAAAGATGAGAACGATAACGATTATGAGGAAGGAAAATATAAAATAAAAGAGAGAGAGAGAGAGAGAGAGAGAGAGAGAGAGAGAGAGAGAGAGAGAGAGAGAGAGAGAGAGAGAGAGAGAGAGAAAGTGAAGTTAAAAGACGTGGAATGGAATGGAAGAGAATGAATAAAGGAGGTGGATAAAGAACGGAAATAGAAGGAATCAAATAAATAAACAAATAAATAGATAAAACATGAAATAAAAAAAAAGCGATATACCAAACTAAAGAAATATTGTAAAGGGTTAAAAAAAAAGGGTTAAGATTATGAAGGGTTAAAGAGAGGCTGATTTTAAAGGACAAATGAATTAGGTTAAGCCAAGAGTGATTCTGAAAAGCTGTATAATGGAACGCTCTCATCTCACCACGGCTGCTCTCCAAGGCCACAGGAATCAACAGCGTGGTTCTCTAGAATGCTGCCCCCTCCTCTGTTCACAATGTTGTAATCTCGTTAATCTGCCACTAGAACTGTAAAAACACCCTCAAAAAAAGAAAAAAAAAAGAAATCGTGTCACTTAAACTACAACCCTTGAAAAGTAGTGGAGGTGTTTTCAGAATATGTGTAAGTATTTGAGCGTGTTTTAAGTAAATGATATAGAAAAATGATAGATATTCAGTTGTTTTACGCCACAAATTCTTTTCCAAATACGTCTTCTTATTTTTTTTTTATCTATGAAATTTTTAGATAAGGAAAGGGATAGAGTGAGAAACAGGGAGTTTTAAGGGGAGTGATTGTATGGGTGTGTTTGTGTGTGTGTGTGGATATGGGAGTGGATGAAGGAAGAGGAGGAGGAGGAGGAGGAGGAGGAGGAGGAGGAGGAGGAGGAGGAGGAGGAGGAGGAGGAGATGGAGGAAGAAAAGGAGGTGGAGAAGTTAAGAGTTGAAGAAAAACATGAGTTGGGATTGAAATAAGCATAGTTAGGGTGAAGTTAAAGAGAAATCCAAGGCTCCACACACACACACACACACACACACACACACACACACACACACACACACACACACACACACACACACACACACACACACACACACACACACGGGGGACGCTGCAAAAATTCCATTAAACAGCAAGATTGGAAGAGATGAATTAGTAGTCCAAGTTTGGCGGCCGGAGGGGAAATTTTTGGTGTAGGACGTGGAGTGATCGCTTCAAGGAGAGAGAGAGAGAGAGAGAGAGAGAGAGAGAGAGAGAGAGAGAGAGAGAGAGAGAGAGAGAGAGAGAGAGAGAGTCAGGGAAGACAGACAGGCAGCTTTCTTTTAATTCCCCAACAGACGTGACTTGAATCGTTATTGTTCTTCTTCTTCTTCTTCTTCTTCTTCTTCTTCTTCTTCTTCTTCTTCTTCTTCTTCTTCTTCTTCTTCTTCTTCTTTTCTCTCCTTCATTTCCTCCTTCTCCCTTCCCTTTCTTTTCCTTTCCTCTTCTCTCCCTCTTCTTTCTTCTTCCTCTTCCTTCTTTCTTTTCATTCTTTTTTCTTATCCTCTTCCTTTTCTTTCTGTTCCCTTCCTTTTCTCTCCCTTTTCCTTCTCTCTCTCTTCCACTTTTTCTTTCTTTTCCCTTTTCCATCTTCTCCTTTTCCCTTTCCTTTTCTTTTCCTTTTCTCTTCTCTTCTCTCCCTTTTTCCTTTATCATCATCATCATCATCATCATCGTTATCATTAATCATAATTAGACAACTTTTTTTTTCTTATCTTCCTCCTCCTCCTCCTCCTCTTCCAGTCGCTTTCATCTCCCAGGATTAACTAATATATATTTAATGCATAATCCCAATAGTCCTGGAAAATGAGTTATGAATTTTGCAGCAGCACCAGTACCCATCTGTCTGTCTGTCTGTCTGTCTGCCTGTCTGGATGTCTATATGGCAGTCTGGCTGGCTGACTAGCTAGCTAGTTATCTGTCTGTCTGTCTTTGTCTGTCTGGCTGGCTGGCTGTCTGGCTGTCTGGCTGCCTGGCTGTCTGTCTGTCTGGCTGGCTGGCTTGCTGTCTGGCTGGCTGGCTTGCTGTCTGGCTGGCTGGCTTGCTGTCTGGCTGGCTGGCTTGCTGTCTGGCTGGCTGGCTGTCTGTCTGGCTGGCTGGCTTGCTGTCTGGCTGGCTGGCTGGCTGGCTGTCTGTCTGGCTGGCTGGCTCTCTGGCTGTCTGGCTGGCTTGCTGTCTGGCTGGCTGGCTGGCTTGCTGTCTGGCTGGCTGGCTTGCTGTCTGGCTGGCTGGCTTGCTGTCTGGCTGGCTGGCTGTCTGTCTGGCTGGCTGGCTTGCTGTCTGGCTGGCTGGTTGGCTAGCTGGCTGGCTGGCTGGCTGTCTGGCTGGCTGGCTGGCTGGCTGGTTGGCTAGCTGGCTGGCTGGCTGTCTGGCTGGCTGGCTGGCTTGCTGTCTGGCTGGCTGGTTGGCTAGCTGGCTCGGCTGTCTGTCTGTCTGTCTGTCTGTCTGTCTGGCTGGCTGGCTTGCTGTTTGGCTGGCTGGTTGGCTGGCTGGCTGGCTGGTTGGCTAGCTGGCTGGCTGGCTGGCTGGCTGGCTGGCTGGCTGGCTGGCTGGCTGGCTGGCTGGCTGGCTGGCTGGCTGGCTGGCTGTCTGGCTGGCTGGCTGGCTGGCTGGCTGGCTTGCTGTCTGGCTGGCTGGTTGGCTAGCTGGCTGGCTGGCTGGCTGTCTGTCTGTCTGGCTGGCTGGCTGGCTTGCTGTCTGGCTGGCTGGTTGGCTGGCTGGCTGGCTGGTTGGCTAGCTGGCTGGCTGGCTGGCTGTTTGTCTGGCTGGCTGGCTTGCTGTCTGGCTGGCTGGTTGGCTAGCTGGCTGGCTGGCTGGCTGGCTGGCTGGCTGGCTGGCTGTCTGTCTGTCTGTCTGGCTGGCTGGCTGGCTTGCTGTCTGGCTGGCTGGTTGGCTAGCTGGCTGGCTGGCTGGCTGTCTGTCTAGCTGGCTGGCTTGCTGTCTGGCTGGCTGGTTGGCTGGCTGGCTGGCTGGTTGGCTGGCTGGCTGGCTGGCTGGCTTGCTGTCTGGCTGGCTGGTTGGCTAGCTGGCTGGCTGGCTGGCTGGCTGGCTGGCTGGCTGGCTGGCTGGCTGGCTGGCTGGCTGGCTGGCTGGCTGGCTGGCTGGCTGGCTGGCTGGCTGTCTGTCTGTCTGGCTGGCTGGCTGGCTGGCTGGCTGGCTGTCTGTCTGGCTGGCTGTCTGTCTGTCTGGCTGGCTGGCTGGCTGGCTGGCTGGCTGGCTGGCTGGCTGGCTGGCTGGCTGGCTGGCTGGCTGGCTGGCTGGCTGGCTGGCTGGCTTGCTGTCTGGCTGGCTGGCTGGCTGGCTGTCTGGCTGGCTGGCTGGCTGGCTGGCTGGCTGGCTGGCTGGCTGGCTGGCTGGCTGGCTGGCTGGCTTGCTGTCTGGCTGGCTGGTTGGCTGGCTGGCTGGCTGGCTGGCTGTCTGTCTGGCTGGCTGGCTGGCTGTCTGGCTGGCTGGTTGGCTGGCTGGCTGGCTGGCTGGCTGGCTGGCTGGCTTGCTGTCTGGCTGGCTGGTTGGCTGGCTGGCTGGCTGGCTGTCTGTCTGGCTGGCTGGCTTGCTGTCTGGCTGGTTGGCTGGCTGGCTGGCTGGCTGTCTGGCTGGCTGGCTGGCTTGCTGTCTGGCTGGCTGGCTTGCTGTCTGGCTGGCTAGCTAGCTGGCTGGCTGGCTGGCTGGTTGGCTAGCTGGCTGTCTGTCTGGCTGTCTGGTTGGCTGGCTGGCTAGCTAGCTGGCAGTCTGGTTGGCTGTCTCTTTGCTTGTTTCTCCGTCTCTTTTTCTGTTTGTCTGTCTGTCCATCTATCTTTTCTGTTTGTCTGTCTCTGTTTTTTTATTTATCTGTTTGTCCGTATGTCTGTTTCTCTGCCTGTCTGTCTGTCTGTCTGTCTTTGTCTCCCTGTCTGTCTTTCCATCTGATTGTCTTTCTGTCTGTCTGTCTGTCTGTCTGTCTGTCTGTCTGTCTGTCCGTCTGTCTATCTATCTATCTATCTATCTATCTATCTATCTGCCAGCCTGTCTGATAATCTGTCTGTCTGTCTGCCTATCTGTCTGTCTGTCTATCTGACTCTCTCTTTCTGTCTGTTTATCTATGTCTGTCTGTCTGTCTGTCTGTCTGTCTGTCTGTCTGTCTGTCTATCTATCTATCTATCTATCTGCCAGCATGTCTGATTGTCTATCTGTCTGTCTGCCTATCTGTCTGTCTGTCTGTCTGTCTGTCTGTCTGTCTGTCTGTCTGTCTGTCTGTCTATCTATCTATCTATCTATCTATCTATCTATCTATCTATCTGCCAGCCTGTCTGATAGTCTGTCTGTCTGTCTGTCTGCCTGTCTGTCTGTCTGTCTATCTGACTCTCTTTCTTTCTGTCTGTCTGTCTGTCTGTCTGTCTGTCTGTCTGTCTGTCTGTCTGTCTGTCTGTCTGTCTATCTATCTATCTATCTATCTATCTATCTATCTATCTATCTGCCAGCATGTCTGATTGTCTATCTGTCTGTCTGTCTGCCTATCTGTCTGTCTGTCTGTCTGTCTCTTTTTCTGTCTGTTTATCTGTCTGTCTGTCTATCTGTCTGTCTGCCTATCTATCTGTCTGTCTGTCTATCTATAGTGGAGGTACTTCTGGCAGGAAAAGAGAACTGTACCCACTGACCCCTGAGAGAGAGAGAGAGAGAGAGAGAGAGAGAGAGAGAGAGAGAGAGAGAGAGAGAGAGAGAGAGAATCTTCCTCGCGTTTAACAATGTGAAATAAGATGGCATATTTTCACAATTTAAGCTCACAGTGAGGTTGGAAATGAGGAGGAGGAGGAGGAGGAGGAGGAGGAGGAGGAGAGGGATAAGAAAAGAAGAAAAGAAGAAAAGATGAGTTTGATTATGAATGTTGATGATGATGATGATGATGATGATGATGATGATGAAAAGGGAATGGTGAAGAAGTTGAGAATAAAAAAAGGAATAGGAGGAATAATGAAGAAGGATTATAAAGAAGAAGAGTGCTTTGAGAAGGAGGAGGAAGATGATGATGATGATGATGATGATGATGATGAAGCAGGAGAGCAGAGAGAGAGAAAATAAAGTAGAAGGAACAGGAATACAAGGAAGAAAATGAAGATGGAGAAATAGAATAAATATAGTTAAACCAATGAAAAATATATTAGAAGGAAGATTTGCGTAAAAGGAGGAAGAGGAGGATAATAAGAAAAAATAAAGGAAAAAAGGGGAGGAAGAAGAGGAACAAAAGGAGCACGGAAAAAGTATGGTAGACGGAGAAAGATTTACGCTAAGAAAAGAAGGAAGAGGAGGAGGAGGAGAAAGAAGAAATAATGCAGAACTGGGAAAGATTTTACGTAAGTGGAAGAAGAGAGAGCGGAAGGAAAAGAACGAAAAAAAAATGAGGAGGAGGAAGAAGAAGAGGAACAGGAAGAGAATACATAACTAGAAGAAAACGAAGAGGAAGCAGAAGAAAAAGAAGAATTATACTCCTTTCATTACATAATTCCAGAAAGAAGAAAGTTTTTTTCCTTCTGTACCCCCTCCTCTCTCTCTCTCTCTCTCTCTCTCTCTCTCTCTCTCTCTCTCTCTCTCTCTCTCTCTCTCTCTCTCTCTCTCTCTCTCTCTCTCTCTCTCTCTCTCTCTCATTCATCTGTTCGATTTGTCTTTTAGAAACTTTTGTCTTGAAACAGCGGCGGCAAAGAAAGACGCCTTGAGGGACTCCTGCAGCGGGGCGCGGAACTTAATAACGCAATGAGTCACTTGAATAATGTATGTGCCGCTATCTCTCTCTCTCTCTCTCTCTCTCTCTCTCTCTCTCTCTCTCTCTCTCTCTCTCATCTTTTTTCTTCCTTCTCTGTTACTATCTTCTTTCTTCTTCTTCTTCTTCTTCTTCTTCTTCTTCTTCTTCTTCTTCTTCTTCTTCTTCTTCTTCTTCTTCACCTCCTCCTCCTCCTCCTCCTCCTCCTCCTCCTATCGTCGTCTCTTCCTCTCTTCCTCTATTTCTCATTTTGCATATGTTGCCACCCTCCTTCCCTCCCCCACCATCTCTCTCTCTCTCTCTCTCTCTCTCTCTCTCTCTCTCTCTCTCTCTCTCTCTCTCTCTCTCTCTCTCTCTCTCTCTCTCTCTCTCGTACCTCAGGATTTTTAAGGACAAAGTCTAGAATTAGAGAGAGCAATGCAAATTTAAAGAAAGCGTGTCTGAGAGAGAGAGAGAGAGAGAGAGAGAGAGAGAGAGAGAGAGAGAGAGAGAGAGAGAGAGAGAGAGAAGATAAGCTCTCCTCAGAACCCTTCTTAACCTTTCTCATTCTCTTCCTTGAGGTAAAGAATGAGAGAAAGAAAAGAAAGGAAGGAGGAAGATCGAGAAGAGAGAAAATAAAGAAAGAAAGAAGTAAGAGACAAAAAAAGAGAGGGAAAGAGAGAGAGAGAGAGAGAGAGAGAGAGAGAGAGAGAGAGAGAGAGAGAGAGAGAGAGAGAGAGAGAGAGAAAATAGGAAAGCAATTTGTGGTTTAAAATTTCAGAATGACTTTTACCTTTCAGTTCTTTTCTCTTTCTTCTGTATTTTTTTCTCCCTTTCTTTTTTCCTCCTCCTCCTCCTCCTCCTCCTCCTCCTCCTCCTCCTCCTCCTCCTCCTCCTCCTCCTCCTCCTCCTCCTCCTCCTCCTCCTCCTCCACTTCGGCACTTTTCGTTCAAATTATGGACTGTGTAAGAAGTTTCAGGACGAGGAGGAGAAGAAGAAGAAGAAGAAGAAGAAGAAGAAGAAGAAGAAGAAGAAGAAGAAGAAGAAGAAGAAGAAGAAGAAGAAGAAGAGGAGGAGGAGGAGGAGGAGGAGGAAGATGAAGATTATAGTTTCTTATCTATCTTTTCTGTCTCCTTTATCACAAATTTACTTTCTACTTTATTTACCTGTTTTTGTTACTGTTCTTTCCTCCTCCTCCTCCTCCTCCTCCTCCTCCTCCTCCTCCTCCTCCTCCTCCTCCTCCTCCTCCTCCTCCTCCTCCTCCTCCTCCTCCTGCTCCTGCTCCCGTTTTCTTTACCTCCTCTATACAATGTAAACTATGAATATTCAACTTTTGTTCTTCGTCTTTGTTGAAAAATAATCCTCTCTCTCTCTCTCTCTCTCTCTCTCTCTCTCTCTCTCTCTCTCTCTCTCTCTCTCTCTCTCTCTCTCTCCTTCATTTTCTCACTAATTCACTCCTTTCTTTTTCTTTCTCATTGTTCCTTGCTTTATTTCCTCATGTGCTTCTTCTTCTTTTTCTCTCTTTCCTTTCCTTTGTCTTCCCCACCTTCCGTTTTCTCTTCCTTGAACTTTCTTTGTCCTTATTTTTTGTTTTCCTTCTTGTTTTTATTTCCTCTTTTCTCGTATTTTTTTTGTTCTATATATATTTTTTTACATTTAATTTCTTTCGTGTGATGGGTTTGTTATTCTCTCTCTCTCTCTCTCTCTCTCTCTCTCTCTCTCTCTCTCTCTCTCTCTCTCTCTCTCTCTCTCTCTCTCTCTCTCTCTCTCTCTCTCTCTCTCTCTCTCTCTCTCTCTCTCTCACTTCCGCTTCTCTCTTTTTATGATTCCCTTACTGCTCTCGTAATCCTCCTCCTCCTCCTCCTCCTCCTCCTCCTCCTCCTCCTCCTCCTCCTCCTCCTCCTCCTCCTTCTCCTCCTCCTCCTCCACTTCTTTCCCCTCTTTCTCCTTCTCCACTTCTGCCTCCTCGTTCTATCTCATATTTTTTTCTTTCCATCTATTTCTCTTTACTTCCACTTCTCCTCCTCCTCCTCCTCCTCCTCCTCCTCCTCCTCCTCCTCCTCCTCCTCCTCCTCCTCCTCCTCCTCCTTTTAAGCTCTTCTTTCCCTATCAGCTCTTTTCTTTTTATCCTGTCCACTTCACTACCGCCTCCTCCTCCTCCTCCTCCTCCTCCTCCTCCTCCTCCTCCTCCTCCTCCTCCTCCTCCTCCTCTTGTGTGGAGTGGCTTTTAATTGCGTCATCTCACTGGTTACCTGAGGGCTGGGCGTGGGTGTGATTGGGCCTGAGAGAGAGAGAGAGAGAGAGAGAGAGAGAGAGAGAGAGAGAGAGAGAGAGAGAGAGAGAGAGAGAGAGAGAGAGAGAGAGAGAGAGAGTGGGGGAGGGGGTGGTTAAGGTTTCAGAAGTTAAATTATATTCTCTAATTATTTATTTATTTTTTTGTGTGAAGTTTATGTAATGTTATTTTTTCTTCTTAATTTTATTTTTTTGTCTTTGTTGTTGTTTTTTACTTTATTTCCTTCCTTATTCTTCTTTTCTTTATTTGTTTTTTATCTCTTTTTTCGTTCTCTTTTATGCATTTCCTTCTCCTTTTCTTGTTATTGTTGTTCTTTATTGTTTAATCTTCTCTTTTCTTTTACATTATTATTTTCTGTCTCACCTTCCTCATGTACCTAACACACACACACACACACACACACACACACACACACACACACACACACACACACACACACACACACACACACAGAGTAGTAGTAGTAGTAGTAGTAGTAGTTTATTGATAAAAATTTCATATAACTATCTATATATCTATTTTTGTCCATGTTGACTACATATTAAAGATACGTCGAAGGCCTAAACGTAATCAATCTAACCACAAAATTCTGTTCCTGTCTTCACTACTTCATGCACATGGCTCCACAACTCTGAAACAAATTCATTTTCATTCATAAGCCGTATAGCAGCATTCAGTTCGAACATTGCCTAACTACCACGACAAGGCTCCGTTAATAAGCATTCTGTTAACACATGTCCGTCACTGCACGCTGGTGGTGTTACGCGGACAAACTCGTTCCTCACGCGGCGTACGGCTCCCCCCCCACACCCCCTACCCTCCTGGCGCAGGTTGTGAGGCATCACCCCCAGCCTGGTGAATGACTCGTTTTAAATCTGGAATGCATACTTTCGTAGCATAGACTGGATGCACTGTCATATTAGGATTCATGTCCGTGACACGTGTTCGCTTTCGATGCACCGTCTGCTTTCATAACAATATAATCAGCCACTTTCTCTCCTGGGTTCGTATTTTCATTTTGTACAGATAATGTTTCAAGGCAGCGAAAACCCGGACTGTGCTTCCCTGCACACCTCATGCACAGATGGAAGGCTTCACTCATATCGCCTCCTTCGCACACCTTACCCTCTCTCTCCCTCTACCTACCTGCTGCCCTCCCACCACCACCACCACTACCCCCCCCACCCGACAAAGAGTAATGGCGGCAGTAGCATCAACAATAGGCCTACCCAGAGGGCGCGGCTCCCCGGCAGGAGGGAGGAGGCGCCCTGTGGCATGAAGGGCGGGAAGCAATTAGTGGCGGGCGGACAGGTGGCATCAAGTGACTATATTTCAGGTGCTCTCTCTCTCTCTCTCTCTCTCTCTCTCTCTCTCTCTCTCTCTCTCTCTCTCTCTCTCTCTCTCTCTCTCTCTCTCTCTCTCTCTCTCTCTCTCTCTCACCACTTCTTACCTTTCCTCTCTCCTCCTGTGCTATCCTCTGTTTTCTTTATTCTTTTCCTCTCTCCTGCTTCCTCTTCTGTCTCTTCTCTTCTCTTCTCTTCTTCTCTCTTGTCTCTTCTATTCACATTTGTTTTTCTTTCCTTTTATGTTCCTCCATTTCCTCTTGTCTTACTTCCTTCCTCTTTTTAGTAAGAGAGAGAGAGAGAGAGAGAGAGAGAGAGAGAGAGAGAGAGAGAGAGAGAGAGAGAGAGAGAGAGAGAGAGAGAGAGAGAGAGAGAATAAAATTGATCGTTATTAGCTCATTGTTCATAGTAAGGCCTCCTCCTCCTCCTCCTCCTCCTCCTCCTCCTCCTCCTCCTCCTCCTCCTCCTCCTCCTCCTCCTCCTCCTCCTCTTGATTTTCATTAGTCATTCCCTTATTTTTTTACCATTTTTTCCTCCTTGTGTGTGTGTGTGTGTGTGTGTGTGTGTGTGTGTGTGTGTGTGTGTGTGTGTCTACCTGGCCTTGACTCGCCTCCTTAATTGCACAGGTGTTGCTTCTCCCCTCCCTCCCCTCCCGTTTTCTCTCCCCTTCCCTCTCCCCTCCCCTCCTTTCCTCTTCCTTCGTCACTCCTCCCTTCCCTTCTCTCTCTCTCTCTCTCTCTCTCTCTCTCTCTCTCTCTCTCTCTCTCTCTCTCTCTCTCTCTCTCTCTCTCATCTCTTATTCTTTCTTGCTCCTTCTTCAGTATTCTCTTCTTTCTCTTCCTCTTTTCTTATTTTTATCCAGTTTTCCTTTATTCCTTTTCCCTCCTTTCTGTCTTCTTAATTCACTGTCTTCTATCTTTTCTTTTTCTTTCCTTTCCTTCTTTTCTTTCCTCTCTCCTTCTCTTCCTTTCTTTATTAATCTTGCACATTCTCTCTCTCTCTCTCTCTCTCTCTCTCTCTCTCTCTCTCTCTCTCTCTCTCTCTCTCTCTCTCTCTCTCTCTCTCTCTCTCTCTCTCTCTCTCTCTCTCTCTCTCTCTAATACCCTAACCTACCCCATCACACCTCCCCCTCTCCCATCTCCCCCTTTCCCATCTCCCCCATTCCACCTTCCCTATATAACTAAGCTTCCTTCCCCATTTCCCCCATTCCCCAACCTCCCCCCTCGTTTAGTCACCCACCCCCCAAGGCATCTTCACCTCCCTCTCCCCGTCCTTCTCCCACACACGCCCATAGAAAATGATAAATGGGGAATGGGCGTGATGCGGACCTCCCTTCACCCCTTCCTCTCCCTTCCTCACCCCTTCATCCTTTCAGTATAGTTGCCTATTCTTTTCTTTCTCCTGTTTTTCTCTTCCTCTTCTTCGTTATCTTGTGTTTTGTCCTATTTCTCTCTTTCGTTCGTTGTTTCCTTCTTTCTCCTCCTTTTTTTTCTTTTTCTTTTTTTGTTCTTGTCTTTTTTTTTGCGGCTCGTTCTCTTCATTTTTTCTCTCTCCTTCTGTCTATCTCTATCACCTGTTTTCTCTTATCTCCCTCTTTCGTTCGTCTTTCCCATGTTTCTCCTTTCTCTCAATTTTCTTTTTCTCTTTCTCTTTATTTATCTCTTTTCCCCTTCCCTGTTTCTTTTTCATCTCTGTTTTTTATTTTATCTTTATTCCTTCTCTGTCTCTCCCTTTCATTCTCCTCCTGTCATCGTTCTTAATACCTCTTCTTCCTTCTCTTCTTCCTCCTCCTCTTCCTCTTCCTCTTCTTCCTCCTTCGCTACCTCCTCCTCCTCCTCCTCCCCCTCCTTTCTGGTGAGTGAAGGAAGAAAAGGAGAATATAAATGTGTGTGTAGAGAAGTACTTTAAGAATTTTGGAGGAGGAGGAGGAGGAGGAAGAGGAGGAGGAGGAGGAGGAGGAGGAGGAGGAGGAGGAGGAAGAAGAATAATGTGTGTGTGGGATTGAGTAGATGCTATTGACTCTCTCTCTCTCTCTCTCTCTCTCTCTCTCTCTCTCTCTCTCTCTCTCTCTCTCTCTCTCTCTCTCTCTCTCTCTCTCTCTCTCTCTCTCTCTGTACCTGCGGATGTGTGATTAGAGAGAGAGAAAGAGAGAGAGAGAGAGAGGGGGGTGACAATAATCTCCGACGTGGGTAGGGGGAAGGGAGCGGTGATGGGGGGTGGAGACTCAGGGAATGGGAAGGAAGGGAGAAGGGTAGGAAGAGAGGTAGTTACGATGGTGGTGTTGGTGGTTGTGTTGGTAGTGGTGTAGATAATGGAAGAGGGGAGGGGAATGGGGAGGAAAATGATGGGATGGGTTAGATGGGAATGGGGAAGGGGAGGAAAATGAAAGGAAAGGGAAGAAACGGAAAAGAGAAGAATGGTAGTAGTAGTAGTAGTAGTAGTAGGAGGAGGAGGAGGAGGAGGAGGAGGAGGAGGAGGAGGAACAACCAGCAGCAGACTTGTTGGCCCTAAGCAGGTTGTGTGTGTAATGAAATGTTATGTTTAAGGAAGAAGAGGAAGAAGAAGAGAAGCAGAGGGAGGAGGAGGAGGAGGAGGAGGAAGAGGAAAAAAAAATAGTGGAGGAGGAGGGAGAGGAAGAGATCACTAAAAAGAGAGACAGTGACGAACGGATAAATACAACGACATAGGAGAAAGAGGAAGAAGACGAAGAAGAGAAATAGAGAGAATATTAACCAGAAGGAAATAGAGAAGACACAGAGACAGACAGAGATACAAACAGACAAACAGGAGAAAGACAGACAGATAAACAGACAGACTCAGACACACAGACAGACAGACACAGACAAGTTACATGAAGTTAATTGAACGGATTGGAGCACGTTTCTGTCGATCGGGGGTGGAGGAGGAGAAGGAGGAGGAGGAGGAGGAGGAGGAGGAGGAGGAGGAGGAGGAGGAAGAGGAAGAAGAGGAGAAGTTGATTATAAAGATTGATTTTTTCGTGTGTGTGAATTTTTATTTGATTATTTTTATCTAATTATTTTATCACTTTTTTCCAGGTACGTGATTGGCGCATTGAGGTGAACGTGGCAAAATGGCGGACACTGCCTTCAGGAGGGTAGGTGTGGATGTGGAGGAGGAGGAGCAGGAAGAGGAGGAGAAGGAGGAGAAGGAGGAGGTGGAGGAGGAAAAGGAAGCAAGGAGAATGAAAGCAAAGAAGAAAGACAGGAAAAAAATTGAAAAACAAAGACAGATTGAGAGAGAGAGAGAGAGAGAGAGAGAGAGAGAGAGAGAGAGAGAGAGAGAGAGAGAGAGAGAGAGAGAGAGAGAGAGAGACGACTAAGTGACATGCAGTAGTGTCAGATTTAAGTTACCTAGATTCACGTGGAGTGCTGCAAGGGGACAGGTGAGTGGAGAAAGCTGAGAATATTTTCACAGGTAACATTTGTGTGTGTGTGTGTGTGCGTGTGTGTGTTTGTTTGTTTGTGTATCGCCTTACCTACCTGTGTCTCGATGGACCGTATCGTGAACCAGCTCTGCGCCGCAACTCCACTACATTCAAAAGACCGTAGTTGAAGGGACACGGCGTTTTTAAAAGGTGTTTTTCATGATTGTAGTGACAGATTAACAACATTTCTACATTATCAACAGGAGACACACTCTTGAGATCCCGGCTGATCTTCTCTGCGGCCTTTAAAAACAGTCCTGTCGAAAGAGCGAGGCGTTTCAGAATACTCGAGTGAAAGAAATATAGATTTGAAGAGTGCATGATTTCTCGTTCTTATTGTTGTTGTTGTTGTTATTGTTGTTGTTCTTTCGCCGTGGCCACCCCCCTCCCTGCCTCTCCTCCGTCTCGATCTTGTCCCCTCGCCTGGTTTTCTCTCCTCCCGGCTCTTTCAATCTGCTCCTAGTCTTGTCTGTCTTTCTTTCGCTCTTTTATTGTCTTGTTTGTAAAGGAAAAGAAAGTGGTTTACCTGAATGAAAGAGGTGGAAAGGGAAAGGAAAAAAATAATTGAAAGTACAAAAAAAAATGGCATCAGTAATTGTATATCAGATAAATTTTCTTAATAAACTGAGAAGGTAATCATGAAAAAAGCAGATCAGTTCCTCGTCACGTATTCCGGTCACAGTTTAGGGAAAAAAAAACTCAGATGGAAAAAAATATATATATGAAAAGGAGCTTCTGGTACAATAAGATCAATAGAAATAAACAAAATGAATTAGGATGGAAGTATGAGAATCAGTAAAAAGAGAAACGGAAAACGAATGGAGGATGCAGATGAGGAAAGGAATAAAAAAGAGAAATGAAAGATGAGAAACGAGAACGGGAGGACAGATGATAAGGAAAAATGACAGATTGAAGAAAGCAATAAAAGACAAGTCATAAAAATTGGAAAAAAGGAGATAGAAAAAAAAACGCACGAAATGAAAAAAAAATACATTCGAACCGTAAAAAAAAAGAAAAACCGAAAAAAAAGAAAGATTGAAAAAGAAAAGGACAGAAAACAACATCATCATCATCAACAACAACAACAACAACAACAACAACAACAACAACAACAACAACAACAACAATACCAACAAGACAAATAAATATTACTCAGCTCAACTCATGCTTGTCTTTTTTTTTTTTTTTTTATTCCACGCAACAGACAAACTAGTATTGCTTTTGTGTTCCTCCTCCTCCTCCTCCTCCTCCTCTTCCTCCTCCTCCTCCTCCAGCAGAGAAGTGTGGTTAGCCATTCGCCCCATTGCCCTCACTGA
>NC_087158.1:2972500-2977500 GCF_035594125.1 Scylla paramamosain | reverse complement strand
TAACAAAAAGGCAAAGAAGAAAATGAAAAAAATACAAAAGAAAGGAAGAAAGAAAAATCAAGAAAAATAAATGAAGATGGAAGAGAAGAAAAAAACAAAAAACAAAGAAAAGTATTCGGTAAACAAACCAACAAGGAAGAAGAAAAGGAAAAAATGCAAGGAAAGGAAGGAAAAGTCAGAAAATAAAAAATGAGCAATGAAAAATATGAGACAAACTTAAATAAATGAATTAATAAAAAAAAAATGAAAATGAATATAAAAAGAAGTGATACACATTGACAATAAACGAACAGAGGAAGAGGGAGAGAGAGATAATAGAATAATAAAGGAGAGAAGGAAGATACAAATTGGCAGAATAATTGATAAAAACGAAAGAATCTGATGACAAAAATGGAAGGAGAAAATTAGAGAATAAATCGTAAAATTATGAAAAAAAAGAATATATTAAGAGAGAGAGAGAGAGAGAGAGAGAGAGAGAGAGAGAGAGAGAGAGAGAGAGAGAGAGAGAGAGAGAGAGAGAGAAAAGAAAGTGAAATACAAAAGACGATTTTCGAAGAGGAAGGGAGGAGGAAGAAGAAGATGAAGAAGAAGACGACGAAGAAGAAGAAGAAGAAGAAGAAGAAGAAGAAGAAGAAGAAGAAGAAGATAGCGAAGGAAATAGAGCAAGTTAAGAGGCAGAGGAATAAGAGGAAGAAGATGAAGTAGAAAGAGAATAAAGGATAATGGAGGAAGTGAGAGAAAGAAACAGAGAATAAGGAAGAAGAAAAGGAAGATAGAGGATTAAGTTGTAAGAGAGAGAGAGAGAGAGAGAGAGAGAGAGAGAGAGAGAGAGAGAGAGAGAGAGGAATATGTTGAAAGTGAAAGAAAAAAATGAGGAGAGGGGTGATGAAGAGAAAAGAGGAAAGGAGATTGATAAAATTAAAACAAAAAAGAAGGAGAATGGCGAAGAAAAAAATGGAGAAATAAATCACTAAAAGTAGAGGAAAGGAAGAAAAGAATAGGAACAGAAGGAAAAGAGAAAGAAAAGAAAGAAAAGAAAGCAAATAAGAAAAAGGCCGCTAATAATTATCACATGTTACTCACCTCCTCCTCCTCCTCCTCCTCCTCCTCCTCCTCCTCCTCCTCCTCCTCCTCCTCCTCCTCCTCCTCCTCCTCAGTAAGTTACAGTATTTGATGGATCCCTTTGATACGCTGAGAGAGAGAGAGAGAGAGAGAGAGAGAGAGAGAGAGAGAGAGAGAGAGAGAGAGAGAGAGAGAGAGAGAGAGAGAGAGAGAGAGAGAGAGAGAGAGAGAGAGAGAGAGAGAGAGAGAGAGAGAGCCACCCCACATGCCTTGACCCTGTAAGTGATCTTGTCCTTATAAACCATTCTCTCTCTCTCTCTCTCTCTCTCTCTCTCTCTCTCTCTCTCTCTCTCTCTCTCTCTCTCTCTCTCTCTCTCTCTTTGATGACTCACGTTTCCAGGAGAGAGAGAGAGAGAGAGAGAGAGAGAGAGAGAGAGAGAGAGAGAGAGAGAGAGAGAGAGAGAGAGAGAGAGAGAGAGAGAGAGAGAGAGAGAGAGATGCCCTCTGTGCCCTTTTCCCCCTTTTCTTTTCACTCATTTATTCTTCCTCCTCTCCAGTCATTCCTCCTCCTCCTCCTCCTCCTCCTTACAAGAACTACTGGTATCCGTACTTCCTTTGTGTTTCTTAGTCTCTCTCTCTCTCTCTCTCTCTCTCTCTCTCTCTCTCTCTCTCTCTCTCTCTCTCTCTCTCTCTCTCTCTCTCTCTCTCACCTGCGCGAAAAAGCAAGCTAAATAAATGAAGCAGCACAGATTGGGGTTTGGAGGACTTGCGTGTGTAAAAGACTGGTATTCTGAAACACTGTTCTCTCATCCTGATAGTTTTCAAAGGCCACACAGATGATTAGCTGGGTTCTCGAGAGTGTCTGCCCCGTTAATAATATAGAAATCATGTTACTTTGTCACTGGAACCTTAAAAAAAAAAAAAAACTCGTGTATCTTCACTGCCACTATTTTCAAAACCCACGTAGATAACTAGGCGGGTTCTCAAGACTCTTTGCCCTGTTAATAATGTAGGAACCATGTTAATCTGTCACTGGAACCAAAAAAACATCATTACAAACGCGTGCCTCTTCAGCTGCGTACAGAAAGTAGTGGAGACGCGGCGCAGGAGTGTTTGAGAATACTGGCCGAAAAGCGAAGGCCAGACACCAAGGGAATGGTTGATGAAGACACGAAGTTCACCTCCAAGATTCACGATGGCTGACGGCGCGCGATGGAATGATTGATTACGATTACTGGGAGGAGCGGTGGTGGTGGTGGTGGTGGTGGTGGTGATGGGAGAGGAGGGCGTGAAAGTGATAGTGTTTGGAAGGAAAGGGAAGAATAAATTAGGTAAAGGTAAAAAAGAATTCAAAAGATAATTAAGAGAGAGAGAGAGAGAGAGAGAGAGAGAGAGAGAGAGAGAGAGAGAGAGAGAGAGAGAGAGAGAGAGAGAGAGAGAGAGAGATACTGTCTGGTGATAGGCATGTTTAAGGAGTGAGACCGAGCAATGGGGGGTGGGAAGGGGGATATGGGGGGCTGTGGGGGAATGGGGGAGGGTGATGGAATGGGGGAAACAAGGAGGGAAGAGGGGGAAGACATCACGAGAAGAGGAAATATTCAAGAAGGAAAAAGAAACTCCTCCTCCTCCTCCTCCTCCTCCTCCTCCTCCTCCTCCTCCTCCTCCTCCTCCTCCTCCTCCTCCTCCTCCTCCTCCTCCTCTGGCTAAGAAAAATGCTTACCAGAAATACATACTAACACAAAATAATGATGATAAACTAGAGCACGACAGATTACGTAGAAAAACAAAAAAGCTGATCAAATGCAGCGAAAAATCTGTCGAAGCTCAGATCGCGAACTCATGTAAAACGAACCCAAAAGAATTTTACAGTTATGTAAAAGCAAAAAGGGTGTTAACATCAACGATTGGTCCACTAATAACAGAAAATGGTAAACAAATAATAAGCGAAACATACATGGCGAACACCCTGAACGAGTACTTTTCAACAGTCTTCACGACTGAGGATGTTCAGGGCAGTCTGCCTCAGTCACGAGGCACCACGCTGCCAGACTTCACCATCACAGAAAGTGAAATCCTTCTCAGTCACAAAGAGCATGAACGTAAACAAAACAGCCGGGCCAGACAAGATATCACCCAGGCTTCTTAAAGAAGCAAGAAATGAGCTCGTGAAACCGCTTACAATTTTATTCAATAAAACTTTGCTAGCGGGTAAAGTTCCCCACGAATGGAAACTAGCAAATGTCACGCCAATCTTTAAAAAAGGAAATAAATCTCTCCCAGCCAATTACAGGCCGATCAGTCTCACTTCAGTAGTGTGTAAGCTGATGGAAACAATAATTACAGATAAAATTGTTAAATATTTAGAAGAAAATAAAATCATAAAGGATTCGCAACACGGTTTCGGAACCAAGCGTTCCTGCTTAACAAACTTACTAGACTTCTTTTATGAAGTATTTAACTCGTATGACGAGACAAAAGCTGTTGATATTATCTACCTTGATTTCCAGAAAGCTTTCGACACTGTTCCCCATAAGAGACTCATCAGTAAAGTAAAAGCTCACGGCATTGCCGGAAACACCCTGAAATGGCTGAGAGACTGGCTCTCTGACAGAAAACAGCGTGTTGTAATAAATGGAAAAGAGTCAGAGTGGCATAAGGTAAATAGCGGCGTTCCTCAAGGCTCTGTATTAGGACCAGTACTCTTCATAATGTACATAAATGATATTGATGAAGGGATAAACTGCAAAATAAGTAAATTTGCAGACGACACCAAAATAACAAGTAGAGTAACGTCTGTGTCACAATGGCAGGAACTGCAGTGTGACCTCAATAAACTAACAAGCTGGGCAGAAAAATGGCAGATGAGATTCAATATAGAAAAGTGCAAAATTCTACATATCGGAAGCAACAATGTTCAGGCGAGATATGTAATGAATAACATGCCACTGTCAAGTGCTGATAAAGAAAAAGATCTTGGTGTCGTTGTGTCAAACGACCTAAAGCCGAGTCAACGCTGCACAGAAACAGTAAAGACGGCAAATAAATTAGTAGGGTTCATTGGAAGAACCTTTAAATTTAAATCAGAAAAGGTTATACTTGCCTTATATAACTCACTGGTGCGCCCTTATCTAGAATACTGTGTACAGTTCTGATCACCATACTACAAAAAAGACATTGAAAAACTAGAAAAGATACAGCGCAGAGTCACAAAGATGATTCCAAGATTGCGCAATAAGCCGTTTGAGGAACGACTGGAAGAACTAAACCTATTTAGTTTAACAAAGCGCAGGATAAGAGGAGACCTAATTGAAATGTTCAAAATTTTCAAAGGATATAGTAACATTGATGCACATAAATATTTTACCATTGATCATTCTAATCTAACAAGAAATAATGGATTCAAGATTATACCCAAACGTTTTAAATCCCACGAGGCAAAACATTTTTTCTTTAATCGTATAGTAAATATATGGAATAAACTTCCTGCAGAAATTGTGAACAGCAATACTATTGAATCATTCAAAAATAAAATAGACAAATATTTAAAAGCAAATCCCCAACAAGCTCTCTTCTTGTCCGAATAATTACTAAATTCACTATTAAACTCTTATTCAACAGACACCAGTTTTAATATAACTTGTATTAACTTTCAGATAGGCGTATATAGTTCACCGTAGGGTGAATAGTAGAACTTCCTTTCATCCTTTCCTATGAAAATTTCCATGTCAGTTTTTCCATACTGCATGGTACTTTTCCCAACTATTTCCATGCCAGCGCAAGCTGGAGGGAGTGGTGGGTGGGGAGGAGCCTTCTGCTATGCTGTCCTGTCTCTCTTCCCTGTAGCTAGTTAGTAGTAGTTACCAAACAGCCTTGCAAGGACCAAAAGGTCTGTTGCTGTTTGGCTTTCCTTTGTATTCCTTTGTATTCCTTCTCCTCCT
>NC_087158.1:2957500-2962500 GCF_035594125.1 Scylla paramamosain | reverse complement strand
AATAGAAAACCGTAACCTTTGTCAATAATTTCAAAGTGATCTCGAAGTTGATAAATAATAACAACACCAATAAATACTAAAGAACAAGTTTGAGGCGAACATTAATAATAAGAGAAGTAGTTTTTTTCTTTTTTGTCTTTTTTTTTTTTCTCCTACCGCGGTCATAAAAAATGCCATTAAATGTTGAATTACGACATAAATGATTCCAAGGGTTTACTGGAAGTCTGTGTTTTTCTTGTATCGCTTTTCTTTTTGTCGTTTTCTTGTGTTTTTTTTTATTTATTTATTTTTCTGGTCATAAAGTGAAGTAAGATTAAGGGTACAGTTTGTGGCTGTTTGTTTGTTAGTTCGTTGGTTGGTGTTGTGTTTGTGCTTTATTTGCAGTTACTCATGCACTGCACCCTCTCTCTCTCTCTCTCTCTCTCTCTCTCTCTCTCTCTCTCTCTCTCTCTCTCTCTCTCTCTCTCTCTCTCTCTCTCTCTCTCTCTCTCTCTCTCTCTCTCTCTCTAACACACACACACACGGCGTTTCTCAGTATATTAGTCTTGCAGCTTCCCTTATTTTCGTATGTTCTTATGTTCTTATATTAATAACATGAATCAATCTCTACATTCTTTTTATATTCAAGCAACACCACCACCACCACCACCACCACCACCACCATTCCGTGTCACTCATATATTTGTAGCAAAGAATGACAGTGAGTAAAATAGTGAAGGAGGAGGAAGAGGAAGGTAGGGAGTGCAAGAAAAGAAGGCATAGAATAAGAAGTGATAATTATACAACAATTATATTTCATTATTAAAAAAAATAAAATAGAAAAAGAAACTACGTGTGAAATGTGTAAGGTGTTGTTGTTGTTGTTGTTGTTGTTGTTGTTGTTGTTGTTGTTCTTTCCCTTGATTTATTCTTTCTCCATATTATTCTGCTTCTTTTTCCATTCCCTCGTGTCCTGTCCTTTCAGTTTCCATCTTTCCATCTACCTTTCTGTGCCATCCACCTCCACCTACCTCCCTCTCCACCTGTCTCCCCTCCACCTGTCTCCTGAAGGCGTCCATGTCTACTCATCTGTCTTCATTTGTTCCATTTAGTGTTAGGGGATACGCTTCTCCCGGCGGTGGGGGATGGGGGGAAGACGTGGCAGAGGGCAGACATAATAATGGTGGTGATGGTAATGGTGGTGGTGATGATGACATTTACTTGCATTAGTGTGTCCAGAAGAGGGATGAGGAGAACGGATAGGAGGGTAAGTGATCCGCCTGGTTAGTCTGAACACAAAATTGGACGAAGGGTGATTAAGTGTTAATGATGCTTAAGAACATAGCAAAGGGAAAGCCACTTATATTAATTTGTGTTATCTTTTAAAACTCCCTGTTGACTCCGCACTGGCATCCTTATTACTGTGTCCGAGGCATTACTGGTAGTGAATGAGTGAACATAGCAAAACGAAAAAAAAAACAGTAGGCCTATGTGTGGCAGTCCCTGTATAAAATATGCCTAAATATATTCACTTATCATCATCATAAATTTATCTTATCTCTTAATTAAAGCTCCCGGATAATACTGAAATAATAATAGCGTTTTCATCTGAGGATTAGGTTAGGTTAGGTTAGGTTAGTTAGGTTAGGTTAGGTTAGGTTAGGTTAGAATTGGGTTAAGTTAGGTTAGGGTAGGTTAGGTTAGGTTTGGGTTAGGTTAGGTTAGTTAGGTTAGGTTAGGATTGGGTTAGGTTTGGTTAGGTTAGGTTTGGATTAGGTTAGGTTAGGGTAGGTTAGGTTTGGGTTAGGTTAGTTAGGTTAAGTTTGGGTTAGGTTAGGTTAGGATTGGGTTAGGTTAGGGTTAGGATTAGGGTTAGGTTAGGTTAGGGTTAGGTTAGGTTAGGTTAAGTTTGGGTTAGGATTGGGTTAGGTTTGGGTTAGGTTAGGTTTGGATTAGGTTAGGTTAGGTTAGGATTAGGTTAGGTTAGGTATAGATTAGGTTAGGTTAGGTTAGGTTTGGGTTAGGTTAGGTTAGGTTAGGTTAGGGTTAGGTTAGGTTAGGTATAGATTAACTCACTTCTTCAATTTTCGCTGTTGACTGTTTCACTGAGTAGTTCGCAATTAAAAAAAATAAATAAATAAAAAATGTCCAGGTATAACTAATTAGTCTTAGAATTATCAGAGCACAGTCATCACCATAATACACAATCTCCATATTGACTCTACGCAAACAACTTGAAACATGGCGTCTGTAGAGATGTGCGTCTCTCGTAATGCTTATACCACACCTCACACACTCTTGCTGGCGCTGACGAGGCGGACATATCCTTTGCCCCTCCCACATCCTCCCATCCCCTCCTTACATCCTCCCATCCCTCCTTACATCCTCCCATCCCTCCTCCCATTCCTCCTCCCATCCCTCACTACCTCCCAGCCACATCCTTTGGTCCAGACCGTCACATACCCCCGGGCCCTTCCTTCGAGCGCCCTTTGTGTTCCTTCCCTCTGATTTCTTCCCCGGGGCACCTCGCTGTGGCTTCTCCCCAGGGACGCGGGTCGATCAAGCTGTCCCCGGGGGCGTGGCGCGAGGCCCTTCATGTCGTTACTCAGGCGTGTGTGTGCGGAGGTAAATTGCGTGTCAGAAGTAAATGCGGTGGAGGAAAAGTGAGAGTGAGAGGTGAGGGAGTGAGAGAGAGGGGCTTGGTACCACTTCTTATTAAACTGCCAGCTTCGGAGGGGTGATGGGGGTGATTTGGGGGGTTTTGGAGTGGTGGGGGTGAGGGCGTGGTCGCTGCCCCCTCATGACTCACACTGCGGAAGGAGGAATGGGGAGTAATCTGGGGTGAATGGGGTGAGGGTGAGGGATGAGGGGGCTTCATAACTTTGGGAATTACTATGAGTACTTTGCCTCCTCCTCCTCCTCCTCCTCCTCCTCCTCCTCCTCCTCCTCCTCCTCCTCCTCCTCCTCCTCCTCCTCCTCCTCCTCCTCCTCCTCCTCCTCCTCCTCCTCCTCCTCCTCCTCCTCCTCCTCTGATCTTCTTTTACCTATACATCCTTAAAGTTTTGGAAGAGGAGGAAGAGGAGAAGGAGAAGCAGAACATATTTTTCCTCCTCCTCCTCCTCCTCCTCCTCAATACTGTCCTCTCCACTCCCCATCTTCTTTCTCGTACAAGCACTTATAATTTTGGAGGAAGAGGAGAAGGAAGAAAACGAGAAGGAAAAGGAAGAAGAGGAGAAGCATATCACATTTTTTCTCTTCCTCCTTCTCTTGTTGTTGTTGTTGTTGTTGTTGTTGTTGTTGTTGTTGTTGTTGTTGTTGTTGTTGTTGTTGTTGTTGTTGTTGTTCTTCTTCTTCTTCTTCTTCTTCTTCTTCTTCTTCTTCTTCTTCTTCTTCTTCTTCTTCTTCTTCTTCTTCTTCTTCTTCTTCTTCTTCTTCTTCTTCTTCTTCTTCTTCTTCTTCTTCTTCTTCTTCTTCTTCTTCTTTCCAGTAACTACCATGTTAATGTTTTTTCTTCCGTTCTTTTTTCTTCTTTTGTTCTTTTCTCTTCCCTTTTTCTTGCTCCTCCTCCTCCTCCTCCTCCTCCTCCTCCTCCTCCTCCTCCTCCTCCTCCTCCTCCTCCTCCTCCTAGTGCTGCAGTGGCGCCCGCATCAATGTTGCAGCAGCCGCAGCATCAATTGGGAAGCAGCGGCGTAATGGCTTTAAAATTTTCAGGCGCACATTTCGGAAATCGAACACCAGATGTCAGAGTTGTGAATGAATGCATGCCTCGCCTTACTTAACTAACCTAACCTAACCTTACTTAACCTAATGTGACCTTACTTAACCTAATGTGACCTTACTTAACCTTAGTCTTAATCTTAATTACCTAACCTAACCTAATCGTACTTAACCTAACCTAACCTAACCTAATCGTACTTAACCTAACCTAACCTAACCTAATCGTAACTTAACCTAATCTTTCGTAACCTAACCTAACCCAACCGACAAACAGACAAACAGGCAGATAGACAGAAAGACAAGCAAATAGGAAAACAGACAAAGAGATAATCAAATAGACAGACAGACGGACAGACAAAATTAGTCAGACAGACAGATAGGCATACAGACAGACAGAAGACAGACAGACAAAACAAATTGTCAGAGACGCATAAACAAACAGACAGACAAAAAAATGGTTAGAGGAACAGACAGGTAAACAGACAGACAGACAGACACAAACAAACAAACAAACAGAGGTAGACATAGACACCAGATAAACAGACAGATAAACAGACAGACAAACAAACAAACAAACAGAGAGATAGACAGACACCAGATAAACACAGACAGGTTAACAGAGACAGACACAAACAAACAAACAAACAAAGAGAGGTAGACATAGACACCAGATAAACACAGACAGGTAAACAGACAGACAAACAAACAAACAAACAAAGAGAGATAGACAGACACCAGATAAACACAGACAGGTAAACAGAGACAGACACAAACAAACAAACAAACAAAGAGAGGTAGACAGACAGCAGATAAACAGATAAACAGCAGATAAAGCAGATAAACACAGACAGACAAATAGACAGGCAGCCAGAAACAAACAAACAAACAAACTTACTACCCTCCTTATTAGAGTAACTCAGGTTGATATTCAGACAGACAGACAGAGAGACAGACAGACAGACAGACAGACAGACAGAGCATACCCCCGCATTAGGGCACGGCAAAGGCGTCACATGAACGTGTCAGTGCTCCATGTTAGGGCGCGGGGATCGAAACCAGGACTCGCGACTGTCAGGATAACGCTTCACCAATGAGCGAGCTGATGGTGACGGTGACTGTACAAAGGCTGGCTGGATGTGCGCTGCTGTAATCTTCCTCTTCCTCCTCCTCCTCCTCCTCCTCCTCCTCCTCCTCCTCCTCCTCCTCCTCCTCCTCCTCCTCCTCCTCCTCCTTCTGCCCTTGTTCTGTGTTCTTACCAACTTCCTCCCCCTCCTCTCCTATCCTGTTTTCTTACCTTCCTTCTC
>NC_087158.1:2942500-2945000 GCF_035594125.1 Scylla paramamosain | reverse complement strand
TGCTAATTTTGATTGTTTCCTGTGTCTTGTTAGTTTGCTTTCTCTTCGTCCCGTCAGTGCTTGGTCTGATAAGGTTGTTAGTGCTGAGTCATTAGGGAGCTTTAAGTAATTAGATGAATTTGTGGATGGGGGTGATGGTTTGGTGGATGTGCTTGGTAGGCTTGCTTCATCCAGGGACTGCCACGTGTAGGCCTGGTGGCTTCTTGCAGCTTCCCTTATTTTCTTACATTCTTATACATAAACTAAGATTTTTTTTTTTTTCAGTTATCTTCCTTTCTTATTCTCAAAAAAGTTAAGTTGATAGAATACAGTTTTAAACGGGTTCTCTCCTTCCTTTTCTTCTTCTTCTTCTTCTTCTTCTTCTTCTTCTTCTTCTTCTTCTTCTTCTTCTTCTTCTTCTTCTTCTTCTTCTTCTTCTTCTCCTCCTCCTCCTCCTCCTCCTCCTCCTCCTCCTCCTCCTCCTCCTCCTCCTCCTCCTCCTCCTCCTCCTCCTCCTCCTCCTTGCCATGTGTCTTAAGTTCTCTTGACATTCACACTTCTGTAAGTCAGCATGAGTACCTGTTTGGCTCCACATAGTTCTAAAAACAAGAAGTACATAAATTTATTGTAACCACTTGTGTTGACAGTCAGGGAGCGCACCACCATTTTGTCCACGCCTTGACAAACTCCTCGCCGCCACTGCTGATGGTGTTTGACGCCACGTCAGGCTGCCGCACGCGTCGCGCCGCACTGCCACACTGAAGGCTTCTTGATAAATCAATCCAAAACAAAATGCATTAAATTGTACAAATCAGCCGAGCAGTGGTGGTGAAGCGAGAGGCCACGAGGAGCCCCACCATGCTGCCGGGGGGCGTGCAGGGGCTGGCGGCAGTGAAGAAAAAAACGTAAACTTCTGTCTTTCATGGCAGTGCTTCCCCCACAAAGCACAGTGCCTCGGTGGCGCAGAGGCTGGCGCGCCTGGCTGTGGATCCGCGGCCACAGCTTCGTCCAGGCTGGGGCAGTGGCGCGCAGCTCACCCGGCCCACCCTTCTTGCAGGCTGGCCGGTGAGTGGGTGCCTGCCCCCTCCTCTACCCCTCACCCCGTCTCCTTCCCCCTCTCCCCCTCCCCTTTTCCCTCTCCTTGAACCTCCATTAAGGGTTTAAGATTCCCCTCCATCCGGGACCTGATGGCGTTTAGGGAAGCTTAACAGGGTCGCCTGGAAGAACTCCAGTGAAAAACCCTCAACCACCACCACCATCACCATCACCACCACCACCACCACGACCATCTCTCCCTCCCTCCCTTCCTCCCTCCCTCCCTCCCTCCCTCCCTCCCTCCCCCGCCCCCTCACGTCCCTCCAATAGCCGTAGGGGGAGAGTAGGGGATAGGGGGAGGCGGGGATCGTGACAAGAGCAGCGGTGAACCCCCAACTTGTTTGCATGGCGTTTTACACGGGTTTGTGGGGCGTGCTGTGGCTGTGTTGTGGCGGGGGCAGTGGGGGGAGGAAGGGGGAGGGGATGCCATGTTGTTGGAGGGATGGGGGGAAGAAGGGGTGTGGTTTCAGCTTGTCACGGTTCCCCTCCCCTCCCTTCCCTTCTCCTGCTTCTCATCCTCCACCTCACTGACACTGGTATAGGGAAGGGAAATGGGAGAGAGAGAGAGAGAGGTGGAGAAGAAAGGGAATGAGGGAGGAAAGAGAAAGGGGAAGAAAGGAGGGAGTGAAGAAAGGGAAAAGGAGGAAGGGTAAGAGGGGGAAGGAAGTAAGGAGACAAAGGGTTAAATGGGGCAAGGAGATGGAAGAAGGGAGGAAAGAGAAAGGGAAATAAGGTAGAAAAAAGGAAGAAGGAAGGAAAAAATAGATATGAGGAGAAAATATATGGGGAAACGAGGGAGGTACAGAGATGAAAAGGGAGAAAGGAGAGAGAAAATGAAAAAGAAAGGAGGAAGAAAAAGAAGAGAAGAGGTAGGAAGAAAAGCAAGGAAAGGAAAAAGGAAGATGAAAAGACGAGAAAGAAAAGGAAACAGAAGAGAAGGGTAAGAAAGAAAGGAGAGACAGAAGCAGGAAAACCAGAGAGAGAGAGAGAGAGAGAGAGAGAGAGAGAGAGAGAGAGAGAGAGAGAGAGAGAGAGAGAGAGAGAGAGAGAGTGAGTGGAGGGGGAACTAAAGAAACTCACGTTATGATTTTTACTGGCCAGGATTCCTTTGTGTTGCGCAGACAGCTTGTGACTTGGAGGTGTTTTTGTTGTCTTTTAATGTTGAATGCAAAGAGGATTTGATTCTTCTTCTTGTATCGAATCAGATTGTCTTGTTTTCTCGAGAGCTTTTCGCGTGGCAGTGGTGGTGGTGATGGTGGTGGTAGTAGTAGTAGTAGTAGTAGTAGTAGTAGTGGTTTTGTTGTTATTTTTTAATTCTGTGATGTTGATTTGCTTGTAGGAAGAAAAATGATTTACTGTTTAAGAAAGTCAGAGAGAGAGAGAGAGAGAGAGAGAGAGAGAGAGAGAGAGAGAGAGAGAGAGAGAG
>NC_087158.1:2935000-2937500 GCF_035594125.1 Scylla paramamosain | reverse complement strand
AGAATAACAAGGTACATCCGTCTTGTCTTTCTTTTCTCAAATGTTAACTTTTTCATACTCACGTGAGAGGTTGGCGCTGTTCCAGGAGGAGGAGGAGGAGGAGGAGGAGGAGGAGGAGGAAGGTTAAAGGAAGGGGAGGTCAGTGTGCCACTAATATAGCCTCAGTGATGGGAAGGAATGGGAGAGTGTGAAAGGAGAGGAGAGAAGAGTAAGTGTGTTTGTTTTTGTATGGAGAGCTCTGAGACTTATGTTTGTAGTAGTAGTAGTAGTAGTAGTAGTAGTAGTAGTAGTAGTAGTGATGGTGATGTTAGTAGTGTCGTTGGTGGTGGTGGTAATAGTTATGGAAGAAGAAAGATAAGTTTTTTTTTTTTTTTTTTTTGGTAGTGGTAGTAGTAATAGCTGTAGTAGTTGTTGTTGTTGTTGTTGTTGTTGTTGTGGTGGTGGTGGTGGTGGTGGTGGTGGTGGGAGAAGAAAGTTAAGTGATTTTTTTTTGTTGGTATTATTTTTCCAGGTCTTGTTTGTGATCGTGATTTATTTCATTGTCGTCACGCTGAGATTGTTCGCGTCACGTCTCGTTAAATACACGACAAAATGACTCCTGCCCTCTCTCTCTCTCTCTCTCTCTCTCTCTCTCTCTCTCTCTCTCTCTCTCTCTCTCTCTCTCTCTCTCTCTCTCTCTCTCTCTCTCTCTCTCTCTCTCTCTTTGACGAATGGGGTGGAATTTTTTTATATTTTCATTATTTTTTTTTTTAGTTAATTTTGAGTCTGGCCATTGTATAAAAAAAATAAAATAAAATAAATAGATAAATAAGAGGGAGGGAAATATTTACGGCGACTCTCCCAGTATATTACAGAACGTCATTTTTTTTTTTTGTTCGTATATTTTCGCAGTCACATTAAGCTTGAAGTTATTGCGAAATCTTACCTGTCTTTTCTTGTTTTTTTTTTTTTTTTTTGGTTGTGTGTGGGGGGGGCGTAAAAAATGTAGGAAAAAATTACTTCTAACATGATATCCATCACCACCACCACCACCACCACAAAAGAAAATAATAGAAAATAGAAATAACAGCACTAACATTACATCCATCACCACCACCACCACCACAACAACAACAACAACCACAACAACAACCACAACAACAACAACAACAACAACAACAACAACAACAACATCAACCACACATACGGTCTTGGCAGAAAAAAGAAAGGAGGAAAAGAAAAGAAAAGAGATAATAAAAATAACAGCGCTAACATCACCACCACCACCACCACCACCACCACCACCACCACCACCACCACTCTTGTCAGAAAAATTAAAATAAATAAAAAAAGAAGAAAACAAGAAAAAAAAAAAACAGCGGAACCAGAACTGACATTACTTCCACCACCACAAGAAGAAGAAGAAGAAGAAGAAGAAGAAGAAGAAGAAGAAGAAGAAGAAGAAGAAGAGGAAGAAAAGAAGGAAGATAAATAATGACGAGTGGGGAAAGAAGAAGGGGAAGAGAACCATCACCACATACCCCCTCACCCCCTCCTCACCCTCTCATCCCCCCCACAACCCCCCATCACATACCCTCTTGGCAGAAAAAAAAGAAAAAACGATAAGAAAAAAGAAAAAACGATAATAAAATAAAGAAAAAGAGCAGGAAATAAAGGAAACGAAAAAAAATAACAGTAGAAAATAGAGAAAAGAGCAGAAAATAAAAAAAACAATGAAAAATAAAGAAAAAAACGGCCACAAATAAATAAAAAAAGAAAAAACAATAAAAATAAAGAAAAAAAGCAGGAATAAAGAGAAAAAAATAAAGAAAACAGAAAAAGCACACAAATAAAAAAGCAACAAAAAACAAAACAAAACAAAAACAAACAAGAGAAAAGAAAGAAAAAAATAAAGAAAAGAACCAAAACAAAACACAATAAAAAGAAAAGAAAGAAAAAAAAAACACAGCGGAAAACAAAAGCGCATCGGGAGAAGCAGCACTAACAAGCAACTTTCTCCCCTCCTGAGAAACGAGTTGAATTTACAAAAGCACAAAAGTTGCAGCACAGCGACTAATAACAGTTGTAAATTTATACTAAACTCCATTCGGCTCTGACGGCGACCGAGGAATTCCAACCGTAAATTTCCTTTGCTGTGGGGGAAGGGGAGGGGAGGGGGGAGACACGGGGCTAGAAGGGAGATTAGGAGTAGGGAATGGGAGAGGAGGAAGAAAAGAAGTGGGGATCAGTGTGGGGAGGAGAGAAAGACACTAGCCGAGGGGAAGAGATGGGTAAGGGGAGGGGAGAAAGAAGAGGGAGTAAGAGGGGAGGGAAACACGAGCTTGGGAGAGTTAGGGGAGGAATGAACTGGGATCTGTGGGGGAGCATTAAGAGGGGGGTGGAAAATTTTCTGGGAGGGGAGAGGGAGAGGGAGAAAGGAAAGGAGTCAGAAGAACAGTAGTAAAGGAGATGGGAAATATTCATGGGAAGAAAGAGGAAGGGAGAAGGGAAGGGGGACAGA
>NC_087158.1:2920000-2930000 GCF_035594125.1 Scylla paramamosain | reverse complement strand
CTTTTCTCTTCTACACCCTGATACTTTTATTCCTTCGTTCCTTCTCTTCCTTGCATACCTTGACAACTCTCACTTTCTCTCACTCTCTCACTCTCTCACTCTCTCAATTCATCCATGAGTGAGTGAGTGAGTGAGTGGTGTGTCATTCTCTCTCTCTCTCTCTCTCTCTCTCTCTCTCTCTCTCTCTCTCTCTCTCTCTCTCTCTCTCTCTCTCTCTCTCTCTCTCTCTCTCTCTCTCTCTCTCTCTCTCTCTCCTCGTCTTTGTTGCTCCTTCCCGTCTGTTTGTCTGTCTGTCTGTCTGTCTGTCACTTTGTCCTCCCGCCTGTCTGTCTTACTGGCTGCCAATCTGCTCTCCCTCCTATCGTTCTCCTCTCCCACCTCTCCCTCTCCCCTCCTCTCCCCTTGCCTTTCCTTCCTGCCTTTCCTGCCTCTCTCTCTCTGTCTCTCGCCTTCCCATCCTTCTCTTACTTGTTCCCTCCAGCTTGTCCGTTCTCCTCTTCTCGCAGTCCCTCTCCCTCTCTCCCTCTCCTCCTCTCTCCCGACACGCCTCACTCCCGCGGGACTTTTCCTCTACGGGAATTTAAGTTGGATTCCCAAACACACAACTTCCGGGCCTCAGTGTGAGAATTTCGGCCCCTCAGTGCAAGGCCTTCCGCGGCGGCAGGCTTAGAATGTAGTAGTGGTAGTAGTAGTAGTAGTAGTAGTAGTAGTAGTAGTTGTAGTAGCAGTAGTAGTAGTAATAGGGACTGTATTCTGGAACATTTCTACAACGCACCGTCTCCACTGCTTTCACAAGGTTGTAATCTAGTTAAGTTTACACGGGTTTTTAAGTGTTTTTACGGGTTGAGTGACTGATTAACAAAATTTCTTCATTATTAGCAGGAAAATACTCTTGGTAACCCGGCTGATCATCTCTGTGGTCTTTGAAAATAGTTGTGGTGAGAGCAAAGTGTTTCTGAATACGTGTTGTAGCAGAGATGGTGGTGGTGGTGGTGGTGGTGGTGGGTGGTGGTGGTGGTGGTGGTGGTGGTGGTGGTAGGTGGGTGGTGGTGGTGGTGGTGGTGGTGGTGGTGGTGATGTGCTTTTTTTACGGATCTTAATAGGAGGGAAACTTAGTTTTATGATTCCATGTTTGTTTTTGTTTTGATTTGTTTGTTTACATTGTGAGCGCGCTGAGGGCAGCACGTGGCGGGGCGCGGAGGGGTCAGCGGGATGGGTGCGTTTGGAAATGCTTAAATCATCAGCTTTAAGAGGTTAAAGCTGAGACCGATGTGAGCATTTGTATTGCCAATAATAGATGCTCTTTTACCGTAAAACTTAAAGCTGAGAATGAGAGTCTTTTCAGTGAGTGGGCCGCGTGGGGGGAGGGGAAGTGAGAGGGACGGCAGTGAGGGAAGCTAAGGAGTGGCGGCGGCAAGGTTCCTGAGGAGTTTTCAGCAAACATAAAGCCAGCGAGGCGCGGCCTGCCTCAGATGCATCTTAGGCAAAGTAAAGTAAACAACTTTAAAGGGGTCTTAGCGAAACTTTCAAAAAATTTACATAAAACTGGCAAAGCGGGACTGCCACTTCACGAGGCATTCTGGGCGACGCCTGCACGGCCGCGCGCCGCCCCGCGCCGCCCGCCTTGCCGCGGCCCGGGACACACCCGCGCCCCGCCACCACAAACACTGGTGGCAGCGCGGGGATTGGGATTGCGGCATGCCAGGAAACTCAAGACCAACAACCTCACCCACTCACCCACTCGCCGCCCACCAACTCGTTCCCCTCCACTTACTCTACCGCGGCACCCCTCCCTCCCCATCTCATCCTCTCCCTCCCGCTCCTCTCCCTGCCTCTCATCCTCCAGTCTCAGCGCGGCGTTCCCTCAGCGCGGCCAAAAACCACCATTCAATATTCCCGTCTCGTGAGCGGAGCGGAAGGAAGGCTTTCTCATTTCAGAGTTTTGAGGCTTAGGCGGATGCGAGGGCGGCGTGTGACCCGGGCGCGGCGATGGGGCAGGGACGGGCGGGGGATGGGCAGGGATGATGGGCGAGGATGGGCGGCGGTCGTCCTCGGAAATTCGGTTTTTCACGGTGGTGGTGGTGGTGGTGGTGGTGGTGGTGGTGGTAGTGGTGGTGGACGGCCTCGTGTCCTCTTCTCCCTTGCTTATTTCAGTCTCGTGTGGCGTGACTCGATCTCGTGTGGAATTGATTTTGTGTTAGATTTTCGTTTATTTTTTCATGATTTATTTTATTTATTTATTTATTTATTTATTTATTTATTTTACTTTTCGTGTTTCGTGGTCTCGTGTTGTTTGCGTGTGTCTGTTAGCTTCGTTTGGTCTCGTTTGTATCTCCTTCGGTCTCGTTTGATATTTGGATTCTCTCTCTCTCTCTCTCTCTCTCTCTCTCTCTCTCTCTCTCTCTCTCTCTCTCTCTCTCTCTCTCTCTCTCTCTCTCTCTCTCTCGTTTCGTCTCATTTTGGTCTCGATTTTTGTTTATTCTTGTGTTTCTTCATTCACTATTCCGTTTTTATGTAGCACCTTGTCTTGTGTACGGCAATCTCGTCTTTTCTCGCTTGTTCTCGCCTGTTCACGGATTTTCTCGTCTTTTCTCACGTGTTCTCGTCTTTTCTCGTGAGGACGTGACGGAGGATGCTAGAGTGAAAAGCTATTAGGTCCTTCACCCTCCTTCCCTCCCTCCCTCCCTACTTCGCCTCCCTCCCTTCCTCCCTCTCCTCCCTCCCTTCCTCCCTCTCCTCCTTCCTTCTCCCTCTTGTCCTTCCTTCCTCTCTTCCCTTCCTTCTGTATCATCCCTTCCTCTCTCATCCTTCCTTCTCCTCCTTCTCCCTCCTCCTTCCTTCTTCTTTTTCCTCCTCCTCCTCCTCCTCCTCCTCCTCCTCCTCCTCCTCCTCCTCCTCCTCCTCCTCCTCCTCCTCCTCCTCCTCCTCCTCCTCCTCCTCTTCAGCGGCCCTCAACCCCTGAATTGGGAACAAGAGGCTGTCCTGTCTTGGCTTCCTTCCTCTCCTCCGTTTCCTCTCCCTCCTCCTCCTCCTCCTCCTCCTTTCCCTTTCCCTTTTCCGCGGTTCCTTCCCCTCCTGTTTCCTCTTAACTCCTCCCTTTAATCTTTCGCTCTCTCTCTTTTTTTTCCTTTGATGTTTTATTTCCTCTCTGTTTTCTCTCTTTCCCTTTTTGTTCCTTCGTCAGCATTTGGCCGGAGGAAGCGCCCGTGACCTTTGCCTCCCCTTCCTTCCTTCCCTTCCTTTCTTCCTTCCTCCTTCGTTCATTCCATCATTTGCTATCTTCCCTCTCTCCCTCACTCACTACCTACCATTCTATAAGTCTTCCTCGCTTCGTATCTTCCCTCCTCCTTTCCTCTCGTCCCCTTCCTCCCCCTCGCTGAGAAACAAAGCCGCGCGCCTACCTACTTACCTCCCCTTCGCCCCTCTCCCCTCTTCCCGCAGTCTAGGTGTCTGTCTGTTGCCGCGCACCTTAGGAAGACACCTGCCGATGGTGCTGATGCCCTGAACACCTGTGATGAGATGGGAGGTACAGGTAATGATGGGGGACTGTTGGAGGGGGGCGGGTGGGGGAAGTACTGTGGACTATCCTGGTGAAAATAAGACCTTACCTTGTGATTTTTTTTTTTTTTTTTTTTTTACGAAGGTGAAAATGATGAAGAACTGGGCAGAAAATTGGAAATGAGAGTGTAATAGGAGATAATGAAATAGGTTTTTTGAATGATATAATAAGGAGGAGGTGTTTAATAATGATAGACTGTAAATAATGATACGTACAATAATGAGATAGACTGCGAATAACGAAGTAAATACTCATAAGAAACTGCATGAAAATTGAATAGATGATAATGAGGCACTTTTGATAGACAGAAGAAGGACAAAAAAAAAAAGAAGTTGAAAATGACGTATACTGAAAATAACAATACTTACATTTGAATTTTATAAAGGAAAATTAAACTGCAAATATCCCTGGGTTATTAGGCATGAATGAAGTAGAAGATGATCAAGTGATTTTTTGAGAGGTGAAACATGGGGAAAAAGAACATATGGTTTATAAATGGAGACTAAACATTGAAAGGTCTGAAGGAGTTAGATGAAAATTAAATTAAAGATAATGAAATACTTTTTGATATAGAGATGAAATAACAGAAAATGGGGAAAAAAGGCGTTAATAAGGAGGTGTAAGGGAATGAGACAGAATGGAAAGGAATAGCAAATATGGAAATGTTTTTTAATAAAGAGGTGGAGAGAGAGAGAGAGAGAGAGAGAGAGAGAGAGAGAGAGAGAGAGAGAGAGAGAGAGAGAGAGAGAGAGAGAGAGAGAGAGAGAGAGAGAGAATGACGAAAATAGATATGCTGATAAAAACGAGAAAAAGAAAAGTATAATATTCAAATAAAAAAACAAAGGATACGAAGAGACACAACACAAATCAAAACAAACAAAAAAAGGAGGAGATATGTCAGTTAAATATAAACAAAAAAAAAAAAAAAAAAATTAACAAACGACAAAATAAAAAAAATAAATTAAATAAAATAAACAAATAAATCGACCCATAAACTACAGTACATAATCCAGGCAGGTACACATCTGTCGCACACCTGTCTATACCTGTCTTACCTGCGCCGTCCCCTCTTTCACACCTGCCTTTCACCTTGATATGTGTTTTTATAACCCCATGAAAACACCCTCTCAGCTGTGAGTGATAGCAATGACTTACTGGGCGATGACTAAGCAATGAATGGAAGGGGAAGGGAAGGGGGAAGGAAGGTGATGGCAGGGGAAAGGGCACAGGAAAGAAGGGAAAGATAGGTAGTTGAAGGAAGGAAAAAAACGAGCGTACAGGTAAAGGGAAAAGGAGGAAAGGTGAAGGCAGGGGAGTAGAAGGGAAGGATAGAGAAGGCAGTAGAAAGAAGGAAGCAGAAGGGAAGAGGATAGAAGGAAAGGGAGGGAAGGAAAGTTAAAAGGAAAGTAGGGAAGGGGAAATATCTCTTCATCCTTTTCCTTTTTACTTCCATCGACCATTTCTTTTTCTCCTTACCTTCCTCTCTTTATCTTTTCCTTCGCTTCTTTCCCTTTTTCCCCTATCTCCATTTGTTTTCTTCTCCACTCATTTGTTTTCCCCCTCTATCTCTTTCCCTTTTATTTTTCCTCTCTCTTTCCATTCTGTTCCCTTTCTCCCCCATTTCTCTTTTCCTTTTTCCCCTCACCATTTTATTCCCCTCTTTCACTTTCCCCTCCCGTCAACCTCCCCCCCCCAACCCATGCGCCGTACCTCTCCCCTCCCTCTAGTCTAGAGTCAACCACCTCCCATCTTCTTCCCCGCCTTCCCTCTCCTCTCTTCCTTCTTCCACGCTACCCCACCTCCCTACCCTCCAAGTTATTCCCTACAGTCACCTCACTCCTCTCCCTCTCTCTCTCTTCCTCTCTCCCTCTCTCTCCCTCTCTCTCTCTCTCTCTCTCTCTCTCTCTCTCTCTCTCTCTCTCTCTCTCTCTCTCTCTCTCTCTCTCTCTCTCTCTCTCTCTCTCTATCTCTCCCTCCACACACACGGCGATGGAAATTCATGTCATGTTCCACGTTTACATACTTTGGTGGACCCTCACGGCCATCATTCCGTTTTCTTTGCCCCTTTTCATCCACTTTCGTCCCCCTCGTCACTCCTCCTTCTCCTCCTCCTCTTCCCCCCTCCTTCTCCTTCTCCTTCTTCTTGGGTCTTCAGTGTTTTGGTATTCTAGTCCGCTTGTTATTTTTTTTCTCCTGGTTTTTTTTTCTCTCTCTCTCTCTCTCTCTCTCTCTCTCTCTCTCTCTCTCTCTCTCTCTCTCTCTCTCTCTCTCTCTCTCTCTCTCTCTCGTCTTAGTTATTTGTTATTTTCTTTTTTCTCGTTATTTTTTCTCTCGTTTTTTGTTATTTTTTTTCGTCCTTTTTATTTTGGATTTTTTTTTCTCGTTCTTGTTTTCTTTTTTTTCTTTTTTTTTTTCAACGGTTAGGTTAGTGTAGCTGCCTGAAAAAAAAAAGACCAGATACATCGCTCACTTCTCAAGTATCTAAATCCATCAAAGGTCAAACAGTCACTATAATACGAGGCAAACACCACAAATCACAATAAACTCTAAATCTTCACTATTCGTTCAAAACACACCTTTTATCGAGATGACTGGGCTTGCAAGGGGGAGAGGGGAGGGAGGGGGGAAGAGAACACGGCACTCAACCTCCAGACACTCGGAGACACCAACCCACACACACCACCGAGGACAGGCACCACCACCTCCCCTGGCCTGGGTGGTGGTGCCTACTGCCTCACACCGCAAGTCTGGCTGACGAACAAAGGCTGAATTGCACACATCGCCTTTTGGGCCACACTGAAACACTGCTACATGGCACTTCCACTGCTTTCAAAAAGGCTCTAGATGAAGTTACACAGGTTTTTAATGGAGTCTGTACGGTTCTAGTGTCAGATTAGCAAGCTTTTCTCGTTATCAGCATGGGTATCACTCTTGAAAACCTGGCTGATCATCTCTCTGGCGTCTGAAAATATTCGTGGTGTGAGAGCAGAATGAACACAGTAAGGTTAAGTTGGTTAGATTAGGTTAGGTTAGATTAGGTTAGGTTAGCTTAGGTTAGGTTAGGTTAGGTTAGGTTAGGTTAGGTTAGGTTAGGTTAGGTTAGGTTAGGTTAGGTTAGGTTAGCTTAGGTTAGGTTAGCTTAGGTTAGGTTAGGTTAGGTTAGGTTAGGTTAGGTTAGGTTAGGTTAGGTTAGGTTAGCTTATCTCCATCATTCACACCCTCACATAGCAAAATAGCTACAACACAGCACAACACATCACAGCACAGCACAGCACAGCACAGCACAGCACAGCACAATACAATACAATACAATACAACACAACACAGCACAACACAGCACAGCACAGCAGAATAAGCCCTTCCTTCCTGTCACAAGCAGAGCAGGTGAACAGACGCAGCTCACTCATTCCTCCCTTCATTCATTCCCTCTTAATATTCAGCATCTCGCCTCGCTTAACACCACCCTCTCCCTCTCTCCCCTCTCCCCTCTCTCCCCTTTCCCCTCCTCTCTCCTCTCATCTTGTCCCCTTCCTCTCTCTATCTCTCTTTCTCTCTCTTGTCCATTAATTCATTTTTTCCTGTACTCTTTTCAATTCCGGCTTTATTAATTTTCTTCCTTTTCATCCAGCGTCTCTCTCTCTCTCTCTCTCTCTCTCTCTCTCTCTCTCTCTCTCTCTCTCTCTCTCTCTCTCTCTCTCTCTCGCGGCCGTGGGGTTTGTGGGTCACGGTTAGTCTGTTGTAATGCTGTTTTATGGCTGTCAAATAAAGATAGATTAGTAGTAGTAGTAGTAGTAGTAGTAGTAGTAGTAGTAGTAGTAGTAGTAGTAGTAGTAGTTGATGTGCGTCTTTTCCAAGTTTTTTCCTATTTTTTTTTTGTTGTTGTTGTTATTGTGTGAAGTCTATAATGTCCTTTCCCTTTTCTTTCCTTTTTTCTTTTTTTTTTCTTTTCTCATCCAGGCTTCCGGTTACGACCAAATTTATTTCTTCCGTGGGTCGTCAGTCAGCCTTTGTGTGTGTGTGTGTGTGTGTGTGTGTGTGTGTGTGTGTGTGTGTGTGTGTGTGTGTGTGTGTGTGTGTGTGTGTTCAGAAGCAGTTTGTCTTTAATTTCTTGACTTTATTTTTGGGGAGTTAAGAATTACGTAGTTGTCAGGTCTCTCTCTCTCTCTCTCTCTCTCTCTCTCTCTCTCTCTCTCTCTCTCTCTCTCTCTCTCTCTCTCTCTCTCTCTCTCAAAACCTTTAATTTCCGAGTGGTTTTCAATTGTTTTTCTTTTATTCTTGTGCAATTGATAAAGGTTACAAAAAAGACACACATACAGACAGACAAACAAACAGACAGACGGACAGACAAGTAAGCAGGCATAAATGGAAAGACAGACAGACAAAATAGGGACGGAAACAGACCAACAGCGACTCTGACACATAGACAGACAGACAGACAGACAGACAGACAGAAATACGAGACAAACAAACGAGTAAAAGAAAGACCAACAATAACTTACACTGAAGAAAAAAAAAAAAGCAGACAGGGAGACAATCAGACAAACAAATAAACAAACAAACGAGAGAAAAAAGAGGAGAGGAAAACAAAACAACACAAAGACAGACGAGACGAAGAAAAAAAAGAAAGAAAGGCAGAAACACAGACAGACAGACAGACAGACAGACAGACAGACAAAGGTAAATTCAGACAGACAATCAAGGAGGAAAGACAGAAAGAGACAAACGAAACGAAGACACAAAAAAAAACACTCAAAAAAAAAAAAAGACGAACACATAAACACACACAATCAGACAGAGAGAGAGAGAGAGAGAGAGAGAGAGAGAGAGAGAGAGAGAGAGAGAGAGAGAGAGAGAGAGAGAGAGCGAGGAACAGACAGACAGAGGAAGAGCCAGACAGAGAGAGTTGCGCGTAGCAGGAGGCATTCACACCTGGCGCAAGGGAACAGAACGATCAGGCGGCGGGACGAGGAGCGTTTCAGAATGCACATCGATTTAAGAGGAAAGTTTAATGGACTTGTACACGGGGATTCCAACGGCCTGAAGTTACGGAGGCAGACACTTCCCGACGTGAGTTAATACTACCACCAGGGAGAGAGAGAGAGAGAGAGAGAGAGAGAGAGAGAGAGAGAGAGAGAGAGAGAGAGAGAGAGAGAGAGAGGGTGTGGTTGGATTGGGGGTACCTAAAATATTTTCTTTAATTCGTACAATCGTTAACATGAGCAAATTGTATATTATGGATTAATAGAGAGAGAGAGAGAGAGAGAGAGAGAGAGAGAGAGAGAGAGAGAGAGAGAGAGAGAGAGAGAGAGAGAGAGTAATTATTTATACAGGTAACGGTGAAATGTATTTGAAAGAAAGAGAATAAGGAAAAACGGATAAGTTTAGAGAAGACAAGAACTAAAGAAAGTTAAGAAAACAATGACTGACTGACTGACTGATCAATAGACAGACAGACAGACAGACAGACAGACAGACAGACATATACACAACTAAACAGACAAACATACAGCGATGGATAGACAAACAGACAAACAAACATATTAAAAGACAAACAGATGAATAAATAGACAGACAGACAGACAGACAGACAGACAGACAGACATAGACAGACAGACAGACGGACGGACAAAAGGACAGACACACAACTAAATAAACAGGTAGACACTCAGACAGACAAATAAAGAGAAGGTAAGAAAAACTAAAAGAAGAAAAAGAAAGGAAGAAAATGAAAGCAAAACAAGGAAGGAATGAGAGAGAGAGAGAGAGAGAGAGAGAGAGAGAGAGAGAGAGAGAGAGAGAGAGAGAGAGAGAGAGAGAGAGAGAGAGAGAGAGAGAATGTAAACTTGCAAGGGGGGATGCTTGCTTAATTGAATGGGAGGCGAGAATAAAGGGAAATAAAGTGAAAATTGTCCTTAAATGAGTGTTAAAGGGAAAAGGGAAACAGGGAAAGAGAAAGAGAAAGAGAGAAAGGGAAGGGGAAGAGAGAGATGGGAATAGGGAAGTGAAATTATGACGTCATAAGGAAGGGTAAAGTGGAAAGAGAAGAGTAAAAAGATAGAGAGGAAAGAAAAAGGAAGAAGAAACAGAAGAGGAGGGAAAAGGTAAAAGAGAAAGATAGGGAAAAAAGGGGGAAACGAAAGGAAGAAAAAGAGAAAGGAAAGAAAAGAGGAGCTGGGAATAGGAAAGTGTAAAAATGACCGTATAAAGAACAGTAGAATAGAAAGAAAAGAAAGAAAAGGGAAAAAAGGAAGAGGAAAAGGGGGAAAATATAGGGGAAATAGGAAAGGAAAATATGATGTTATAATGAATAGTAAAAAAGGCTCATCAGAGAGGCAGGACACCAACCAGCATTACAGAGTCTCCAACATCGACGTGACGTGGCGGGACTCACTGTAATGTTCAAGGTGCAGCTACAGTGTGTGCCGCACCTACAGTCACTCC
>NC_087158.1:2907500-2912500 GCF_035594125.1 Scylla paramamosain | reverse complement strand
AAACATGCCTACCTAAAAATAGAAACAGAGGGAGAGAGGGAGAGGAAGAGGAGGGTGAGAGGGAGGGAGAGGGAGGAGTGGGGGGAGAGGGAGCATTGGAGCATTGGGGGACATCGCGATAAGCAAACAAGCCAACTAGATGAGTGTTAAGTGTTCAAGAGAGAGAGAGAGAGAGAGAGAGAGAGAGAGAGAGAGAGAGAGAGAGAGAGAGAGAGAGAGAGAGAGAGAGAGAGAGATATTAAGTCACCCCGCCACACTGCCAACTCTCAGCTTGACTCCTCCTCCTCCTCCTCCTCCTCCTCCTCCTCCTCCTCCTCCTCCTCCTCCTCCTCCTCCTCCTCCTCCTCCTCCTCCTGTCTCATTCCTGTCTTGTAGGTAAGTTATGTATCATTTATTATCTACTTTTTATCTACTATTCTTCACTGTCATCTACTCCTCTTCCTCTTCCTCTTCCTCCTCTGCTATCTATCCGTGTATCTACTTTTCCTTTCTCCTCATTAAACGTGTGTATTTTCTCCTTTCTACTGCTTTATCTACTGTCATCTATTCTTCTTCTTCCTTTTCATCTTCCTCTTCTTCCTCCTCCTCCTCTTCCTCCTGAATACCCGCCATAGTGTTAAATTCTTACTTGGATGCGCGTATGAGGTGAATGGTGTGTGTGTGTGTGTGTGTGTGTGTGTGTGTGTGTGTGTGTGTGTGTGTGTGTGTGTGTGTGTGTGTGTGTGTGTGTGTGTGTGTGTGTGTGTGTGTGTGTGTGTGTGTGTGCGTGGATAAATGAAATGGATGCATGCATAAGAAAGATAATGAATAGGAGATTAGGAAAGATGATAAGGAAGAGGATAAGAAAGAAAAGGAGGAGGAGGAGGAGGAGGAGGAGGAGGATGGGAAGAGGGAACGAAAGGAAGGGTAAAGATTAAGAGAGGAAGGGAAATGGAGGGAAATGGTGGAGAAGAAAAGGAACAGACATGGAGAAGAGGAGGAGGAGAGGATGAGGAAGAAAAGGAAGGAAGGAAAATGAGGAAAGTAATGGAGAAAAAGATTAATAGATATAAATAAAAGGAGAAAGAGGAGGAGGAGGAGGAGAAGAGGATGATATTGAAGATAAGTAAGGACAAAATGAAAGAGGGGATAGGAAAAAGAAAAAAGAAAACATGAAAGTATAAGAAGAAGAAATAAAGGAAAACTAATAATTTGATAATCACTTTAATATTCCCCTCAAAAAAAAAAGAAAGAAAAAATATGAACATACGAACAAAATTGGAACACCTGTTGTGATTTACCTGTGCTTCTAATTACCTGGGGAAAAAAATGACGCTCTTTATCTCTCATCGGCTTTCTGTTTCATTAAGGAAGGATTTTTGCCAGTCATTATTATCTTGTTTTTTTATTATTATTATTATTTTTTTTTTTCAAGTCTAGTGTTTTCTTCCTTCCTTCCTCTTCCTCTTCCTCTTCCTCTTCCTCTTCTTATCTGTACAACTCTTCCTTATTTCTTTAAACTCCTTTTCTTCTTCCCTCTCCTTCTTTTCTGTTCTCCTCCTTTTTATTCATTTTTCTTCTCCATCTCATTTTTTACTCCTTTCTCTCCTTCTCCCTCTCTTTTTCTTTTCTTTCGCATCTAAACGCCGTTCCAACTCCTATATCCAGCTAACCCTCTCTCTCTCTCTCTCTCTCTCTCTCTCTCTCTCTCTCTCTCTCTCTCTCTCTCTCTCTCTCTCTCTCTCTCTCTCTCTCTCTCTCTCTCATAATCACTACGAAGCTCCCTCATTCACGTAACTTTCCTTCCTTCCTCCTCCTCCTCCTCCTCCTCCTCCTCCTCCTCCTCCTCCTCCTCCTCCTCCCTTCTGCGTGTGTGTGCATTAACTAGAGGCTGCGTCAGGCCCCCGAGTCACCGCCGCCTGCAGGTGAATCGCCGTTGAGTTATTCCCGTCACGCCCTCTGCTGACGGGGCGGGAAGGGGGGAGGGAATTAGAAGGGGGAGGGGGGAGAGATGCGACTAATTGACCAGGGGTGTTATCGCCTCGTGCTCACAGTTTGGGGGGAGGGAGATGGGAAGGGAGAAGGGAAGATGGGTAGGGAGTGAGAGGGGGTAGGAAGTGGAGAGGAAGGGGTGGGGAAGGGGTGTTAAGGGGTGGGGATGGGAAGGGGATGGTGGGAGGGGAAGGGAAGGGGATGGTGGGGGGAGACGGGGAGAGGGGAGGGGAGGGTTGGGGAGAGGGGTACACGTGTGGTATTTTTCTCTCCCTTGTTATCCATAGTAGACGTGCCCTGGGTGGTTATTTCAGTAGAGCGCGCGTGTGCGTCCTCACACACACACACACACACACACACACACACACACACACACCTACGTACACATGCGCTCAGTTATACATACACACCCGTACACACACACACACACACACACACACACACACACACACACACACACACACACACACACACACACACACACACACACACACATACGCACACGCACGAACACGCCCCTGGAAAATATTTACATACATAGTGGTGTACTTAATTCGTGTGTGTGTGTGTGTGTGTGTGTGTGTGTGTGTGTGTGTGTGTGTGTGTGTGTGTGTGTGTGTGTGTTATTCAGCATTCATCAGTCCTGACACAGAAACGCTCACTCCGCCTCCTGAATACGTAATTATGCTCCACAAAAAACCTGAAAACGGCAGTACACACCACAACCGCCACCACCACCACCACCACCACCACCACCACCACCACCACCACCACCACCACCACCTGACATCCCTTATCCCAACGACCACCAGGGAAGGTACACACGCCGGCAGGTATACACACACACACACACACACACACACACACACACACACACACACACACACACACACACACACACTGAAGTTGACCAGGAACCTCGGGAGTCATTACCAAAGACACACATGCCCCTTGCCTCCACCTCCTCCACCTCCTCCACCTCCTCCACCTCCAGCTTCTCTCCTTAATCCTTCTCTCTCTTCTCCTCTCCATTTACTCAACATTTACTTCCTTACATCTTTTATTCCTGCCTTACTCTTTTCCCTTCCTTCGTTATCTTCCTCTGTCTCTCCTTCCGTACCTTTCCTTCCCCTCTCCTTCCCTTCCCTGTCCTCCTCTTCCCTTCTCTTCCCTTCCCTTCTCTTCCCTTCCTTCTCCTCTCCATACCATCACTTTCATCCCTCTCTTCTTCTCTCTATCTATTCTTACCCTCCCCATCTCCTCCCATCTTCCCTCCCTCACCACCACCACCACCACCACTAATCTCCCTCTCCTATTTCCTTATACGTATCCCGCCTCTTTCTTCCCTCCCCATTTCCTCCTTCCTATTCCCTCATTTCCTCTCACTTCCTTCGCATTCACATTTCCGTTCACCTTCATTTTCTCTCCACAACAATATTATGAGACGTGTGAAAAAACTGGAAGCACACTCGCTCCCTCCGCCTCCGCTGGTCCCCTTACTCTTCTGCTTAACTCCTCTCCCGCCACCCTTCCTCCCCGTCACAAGTTTTCATGGTGCTCGGTAAATCCCACGTGAGGAACAAGTGAGTGTTTTGAGGAGACTCGGCTGCCAAGAGACGGTCACCAGCTTTGTGGATGTCATGATTTGCCTTCTGTGTAGACTCGCCGTGAATCACGAATAAGGCACTCAGTGAGGCTCTGGGTTAAGTCCTTCCCGTGCTGCAGGATGGACAGGTGTGGTGGTGGTGGTGGTGGTGGTGGTGGTGGTGGTGCTGGTGGTGGTAGTGGTGGTGGTGGTGCAGCACGTGTAGATGTAGATGTGGAACTACAGTCTTTGTATTCACTGCTTACGCAACACAGGCGGCGCCACACCCAAGGAGTCCCCGCCGTTCCAGAGTTCTTTAATCTCACCTACCACTACTTTCACGCCATGATTGATGCTCCTACAAGTCCACAGTACTTAATTTTATCTTATTATCGTTGTTAATGTGAATCTTCACAGTAAAGTCGACAGCAGTAATTCTTATTGAACTTTTGGCGTGACATGAACACAAGGAGGGAAATGCTGTGTTTAAATGTATCTTCTTTACGCATGGCAGTGTTGGGGTTCCCGTGGCCCAGTGGATAGAGTGACAGCCTTAGGAACAACGAGTGTTGCACGCCATCGTTCAAATCCCACTACGATTAAATAAATAAATAAAAATATTCTCATTAAAATAAACATTTATTTAATATATTAATATGAACATAAGATGGGGAAATAGGCTAACTTTGCAAATAATTAGTTGGGTCTTCGTGGAGTGAGGGAAACGGGGGTTCGAACCCCACTCGGAACTTGCAAAAAAAATTAAAAGAGCATCCACTCCATTCACCATGTGTGCCTAAAAAACACACAGCACGGTGAGGGAGCTGCCCAGGGGAGCTGCCCTCGCCGCCCCTCGTCCCACCATGGGATTACAAGGACCACCAAACTGATTCATTCAGGCAGGTTAGGAATATGGCAGGTTAGCATTAGGATTAGGATAGGATTAGGAGAGAGTCATTTCAGTGGTCCACGTAGTTACCATGGTAAAGAAGAGGAGGAGGGCAGCACCCCCACCAGCAACAGCAACAGAGGAAGACCACCACCACCACCAGCAGAGGAAGAGGACCACCACCACCACCACCACCAGAGGGAGAAGAAGATGGACCAGCAGCAACAGCAGAAGAAGGACAACCACCAGCGAACACCCATCACCACCACCACCAGCAGCAGCAGAAGAAGAAGAAGGATCATCACCAGCAGCAGAGGAAGAAGAAGAAAGGCCACCACCACCACCAGCACCACCACCAGAGGAAGAAGAACCACCACCACCACCACCACCACCAGCAGAGGAAGCAGCAAGTAACCAAACTCCGAAGTGGAAGTGATGTGTTATCCTCCGAAGGATTGACCTGGAATTTATCACACATCAGAAGGAGCAGCAGCAGCAGCAGAGGAAGAAGAAGTACCACCACCATCAGCAGCAGAGGAGGAAAAAAGAAGAAGA
>NC_087158.1:2887500-2902500 GCF_035594125.1 Scylla paramamosain | reverse complement strand
TATCGCTCTCTGGAAAATACAACAACAATAATCACGATAATAATGTGCCCGTTAGAAATGAGAAATACACACACTTCATTAATAACACAAGATGATCCCCTTACGAAACTTTTTAATGCCAACAACACCAAAACAAGTGTAGAAATTTTGAGCAGCGGATAACATGCGCAGGTTCACGGCCTGGGGGGGGAGGGGAGATGAATAATAAGAATAATAAAGATGAATAATAAGAAAGAAAGATGAATAATAAGTTGAGAAATGCTATTAAATACGTAAGTAGGAATGAATAAATAGATAAGTGAAAATAAAACAACACAAAGCTATGTTGTTAAATGGAAACAGAAAATGATTAGCAGTTCAGGGTCGAGATACAAAGAACACACACACACACACACACACACACACACACACACACACACACACACACACACACACACACACACACACACACAAGCACACACAAGGGAAAAACAAGCAGGCGAATTTCAGAAACACGAACGGAGACTTATGTAGGGGGAAAAAAATAAAAAGGAAAAATCTATATATCTTAATTACAGGTGGAGTGATTAGCGACGCACGATCGAAGATATAATAGAGAGGGAAAAAAAAAAGATCTCACTCGGAAACAAACAAGGAGGAAATAAACGTGAAGAGGGAGTTTAGAAATAACGAAAAAAAAAAAAAACATATGCATTTTTAACTATAAGTGAAATGATTACTAGCTTACGGTTCGAAATATAAGGAAAAAAATCACACCACACACACACACACACACACACACACACACACACACACACACACACACACACACACACACACACACACACACACACACACACACTCAAGGACGAAATAAACTTAAATATAACCTGAGGAATACCTTAGAGAGAGAGAGAGAGAGAGAGAGAGAGAGAGAGAGAGAGAGAGACATACACGTACATACACACAAACACAAACCCACATATTTACCTATAAGTGAAATGATTAGCGGCTCACGGTTCAAGATATCAGAACCCTCCCCCCCAACACACACACACACACACACACACACACACACACACACACACACACACACACACACACACACACACACAATGCTAATAACAGGCTTGGGCACGGATTGGACGGCGGGTGGCAGGAGAGGTCAGGCGGGAACATGCGGGGTCAGGCGGGGTCACGGGCAAGGGTCAGGCGAGGGTCACTCCGCCTCAGGATGTGTGATGGTGGTTTTATCCCGCGTGGTCACCTCAATTTATGTAAACACGCTGAGCTTCCATCGCCGCGCATTTTGTGACGGTAAATGGCGGGAGTCGTGAGAGAGAGAGAGAGAGAGAGAGAGAGAGAGAGAGAGAGAGAGAGAGAGAGAGAGAGAGAGAGAGAGAGAGAGAGAGTAATTTACGTTGAAATACACACCGCACTGACCTCTCTGTTTAACCTACGTAACCCATCAGCTTGAGAGAGAGGCAGAGAGAGAGAGAGAGAGAGAGAGAGAGAGAGAGAGAGAGAGAGAGAGAGAGAGAGAGAGAGAGAGAGAGAGAGAGAAATACAGCTCTCTCAATTCAAGGCAGGTGGTCCATCACTAAACCAGAGAGATGGAGAGAGAGAGAGAGAGAGAGAGAGAGAGAGAGAGAGAGAGAGAGAGAGAGAGAGAGAGAGAGAGAGAGAGAGAGAGTCATTTCGTATGCTTGGTGTGGAATATATTCAGGAGGTCACAGGACACGTTTGCCTGAAAATTTGTATCCGACGAAGGTGACGACGGAGGAAGAGGAGGAAGAGGAGGGGGAGAGGAGGAAGGTAACGATGACGAGGGATTGAAGGAAGGAATGGAAGGGAAAAGGGGAAAAGGAAAGCAACAAGGGAAGGTCTGATGAGGTCCTGCCATCATCATCATCATCACCCATCATCACCATCACGATTTCTCTTTTTTTTTATTCTTTGCGTTGTATCTTTGCGCATTGAAGAAGATGGGTATGGTGAATGAAGGGGATACAGTGAAGGACATATGGTGAAGAAGGTATGGTCCAGGAGCTGTTGTGAAAAAGTATGGTGAAGGAGGTAGTGAAGGAGGTAGTGAAGGAAGTATGGTGAAAAGTATGGTGAATTTTTCTTCATGGATATAGTGAAGGAGGCACTGGGAAGAAGATATGGTGGATGGATAAATAGTGAGGAAGTTACAATGAAGGAAGTAACAGTGAAAGAATTATAGTGAAGGAAAATGACAGTTACTCTCTCACCATCACGAGGACACGAGGACAAATACAGTGAAGCCAGAAGACAGAACAACAGTGACCTCATTCCTTACAGTACAATACACACACACACACACACACACACACACACACACACACACACACACACACACACACACACACACACACACACACACACACACACACACACACACACACACACACACACACACGTTAAGAGCCCGACCTACATACATACATACAATACATACATACATACATACATACATACATACATAGGTTCGTCACCCTTATAATGAATGCGTAAGGCCATCCCATTAGTTGGTAAGGCTGCCACTCTCATTAATTCAGTAGTCCACCCATTACTTGTGAAGGTTGGATCTCCCTATTACTATGGACAGCCTGTACTACCATTTATTCAAAGCCCCCTTCCTTCTCTCTCTCTCTCTCTCTCTCTCTCTCTCTCTCTCTCTCTCTCTCTCTCTCTCTCTCTCTCTCTCTCTCTCTCTCTCTCTCTCTCTCTCTCTCTCTCTCTCTCTCTCTCTCTGGTTGGTTTTGTCTTTTTGTGTTTTTTGTAAGGTTTTCTCTTTATCATTAATGAATTCGGATGGTCTTGGTAATTCCTCTTAATTTGGAAGGTTTTATGTACTATTTCCTCTTAATTTGGAAGGTCACCCCCTCGCCTCTCTTGCCCATTAATTTGGAAGGTCGACCCTCCACCACTTTAAAGAGTCTGTTTAATTATGTGCTTTTGGATAAGGTTAGGTAAAAGTCTGTTATCTTTTTTATTTCAGCACCAATTCTGTTTCTCCCTCCCGTCAAGTCTTATTGAGAGAGAGAGAGAGAGAGAGAGAGAGAGAGAGAGAGAGAGAGAGAGAGAGAGAGAGAGAGACCTGCTTTGGAGAGAGTCATTACAGGCAAGGATTGAGAGAGAAAGAGGAGGAGAAGGAGTAGGAGTAGGAGTAGAAGGAGGAGGAGGAGGAGGAGGAGGAGGAGGAGGAGGAGGAGGAGGAGGAGGAGGAGGAGGAGGAGGAGGAGGAGGAGGAGGAGAAAAGATAGATGGTTTGATAAGAAGATGAATTACTCCTGGAAAAAGATAGATGGCGGTAAGAAAGAGAGAGAGAAAGAGAGAAAGAGAGAGAGAGAGAGAGGGAAAGAGGGGAAAAAAGTGAGGGAGGGGAAAAAAAGGGAGGCGATGAAGAGAGATAGCTCCCGTCTGAGAAATTGTGGGTGACTAGGGCGTGATGGGAAAAGTTGTGAAAATGTCTGACCTGCAGGAGGCGCTGACGGAGGGAGAGGAGGAGAAGGAGGAGGAGGAGGAGGGGGTGGTGGTAGTGGTGGTGATGGTGGTGGTATTGAAGTGATAGTAGTAATAGTAGTGGTGTAATGGAGTTGTGTGTGTGTGTGTGTGTGTGTGTGTGTGTGTGTGTGTGTGTGTGTGTGTGTGTGTGTGTGTGTGCGCGTGGGTGTGTGAGAGAGTAATGAGTCCTCGTTCTCTCTCTCTCTCTCTCTCTCTCTCTCTCTCTCTCTCTCTCTCTCTCTCTCTCTCTCTCTCTCTCTCTCTCTCTCTCTCTCTCTCTCTCTCTCTCTCTCTCTCTCTCTCTCTCTCTCTCTCTCATATATTGTTTGTGGACCGATTTGTTGTTGTTGTTGTTGTAGTTGATGTTGTTGTTGTTTTTTTATGCAGTGTTTTTTCCATTTCACTTTTCCATTTTTTCCTTCTTTTTTTTTCGTATATTTATTTTGTGGAAGCTTTGCCTACTAATTGACCCCCGCCGGAATAGTTGTTTTGTTAACCCGGCATGGGGAAATAAAAAAAAATAAAAATGAAAAACAAATTAATAGAGAGATAAAACGGAGGGAGATCGAGTTTTTTTTGTGTGTATATATGTTTGTTTTTGTTTTTTTGTTTTTGTTTTGTTGGTTGGTTAGTTGGTTGACGGTGGAGGAGGAGATGGAGGAAGAGGAGGAGAAAAGGGAAATGGAGAAAAAAGAAAAGGAACAACAACAACAACAACAACAACAACAACAACAACAACAACAACAAGAACAACAACAATTAAAACAACGAGAAACAGGAAGTGGAAGAAAACGATAGAAATAACAAAACGAAGAAAAACAGAAAAAAAAATTCACAAAAGAGTAATAAATCAAACACACACACACACACACACACACACACACACACACACACACACACACACACACACACACACACACACACACACACAATCTTTATTAATCTTCTTACAATATCTAAACATTTTTTCGTCGCATTCATAATAAAAACACGAGCCTTGCAATCACCGGCTTTTTAATTCCTCTCTTTTATTACTCGTGTGTTAAAAAAAGAGAGGAAAGAATTGTGTCTGGGATGAGAGAGAGAGAGAGAGAGAGAGAGAGAGAGAGAGAGAGAGAGAGAGAGAGAGAGAGAGAGAGAGAGAGAGAGAGAGAGAGAGTCAGTTTGTTGCTTCTCAGATGTATATATTTGTTTAGAGAAAGAAAAGATAAATAAAAAATAATTGTAAAAAGAAAATTATCTCCATATCTTTTCCAGCTGGCATTTTTTTTTCTCTCTCTCTTTCTCTTTCTTTAAACATTTCTTTTTTTCTTCTTTTATGATGCAGACTGTTTTAGGAAGATTATAAGAGGTGGTGGCTTCTTAAACATCCTCTCTCTCTCTTTCTCTCTCTCTCTCTCTCTCTCTCTCTCTCTCTCTCTCTCTCTCTCAGGAAAGTCGACAAAACAAAGAATTATTTTTTTGAATGGTTGAGTCTTGCGTCGTGTGTGTGTGTGTGTGTGTGTGTGTGTGTGTGTGTGTGGAGTGTGTTGTCATCAGCTGTCAATTACCTGTCCTTACCTGTCCATTCTTGCAGGTATTTCCAGGTATTTTTTGGAATGTATGGCAGAGTTTGTGTTGTTGCTTACTAATTATGTGTTTGTGGTTCCTTTTTTACCTGTCTGTCAAATTATCTGTCTGTCTGTTTGTCTTCTTGTACACCTGCTTTTTTAATTATCTTTTTTTTTATTTACCTGTCTCTCTTTCTAATTAACTGTATGTCTACCATTTTTCTTCCTTTTCCTACTTACCTGTTTGTTTTACCACCTGTCTTTTTCCCTGTCGATTTGTTTATTTTTTTTGTCTGTCTGTTACCTGTCAATCTGTCTGCCTTTTCAATTATTTATCTTTCTATACTTTTAATGAATTATCTCTTTATTTGTCTGTCTGCGTTGCTAATTATTAACCTGTCCTCTTGTCTAGTCACCTGTCTGTGTATCAAATTTACCTGTATGCTTTCCTATATGTGGCACCTGTCTTACTGTCATCTCACCTGTCTGTCTATCTTCCCTCTGCCAGCATTAATACATACTCACCTGTCTGTCTGTCTGTCTGTCTGTCTGTCTGTCTGTCCGTCCGTCTGTCACTCTAGCCTCGGCCAGCTGATATACATGCTCACTTGTCTCTGTCTGTCTGTGTGTCTGTCTGTCCGTCTGTCCCTTACCTGTCACTCTAGCCTCGCCAGCTGAAATGCGTGAAATACCTTAGTGTCTGTGTGTCACGTTCGTCTGGCTGCCTTCTGAAGCGCCTCCGTCAAGCACCACGCACCGCTAACCTCCTCCTCCTCCTCCTCCTCCTCCTGCCGCTGTTTTAATATATGCTCCAGTCCATGCAGGTGGCGGCGGTCGGTCGGTCGGCATTCCAGGATTCCAGAATTCCAGTGCATGACGAATTGAGAAACTACAGCGTCCATTTCCCATTCCAGTTCCCATTCATGACCAGTCCTTGCTCTTCATGGTGGAAAGTTTATGTTCGCCCTATTCTCTCTTCATCTCCCTGTCTCTCACTTACTCTTCCACACACACTCTCTCTCTCTCTCTCTCTCTCTCTCTCTCTCTCTCTCTCTCTCCCGTGCGGACTGTCGAGTGCATCTAGAGCAGTAATCGTGCGCCGAGTAATTGCACGTAAATTTGCCTCAAACGGCCCGCGGTCTGGACATTTCACGGAGGAAGTCTCGGTGTTTTAATTCCTCTCCTGACTCCACTTGCCCGCGCCCCGCCCCGTCCCACCCGCCCCGCCCCTCCCTCTGGCCTCCCTGCGTCTCTCTCTCCCTCTCTCTCTCTGGTTTCTCTTCTCTTTCTGTCTCTTCTCTCTGGTCTCTCTTCCCATCCCTCCGTTTCTCTTCTCTCTCTTCTCTCTAACTTCTCTTCTCTTCCCTCCTTCTCTCCCCGTCCTCCTTTCTGGTATCTACTCTCTCCTCTCTCCATCTTCCTCTTCTCCTTCCCTTCTTTCCTCTCCTCTCCTCTCCTCTCCTCTGGTATGTGCTCTCACCTCTCACCCTTTCATATCTCTCTTTTCCTCCCTCCTCTCTTCTCCCCTCCCATCTCCCCACTCCTGTCTCCCCCTCTGTCTCCCCCTCTCCTCTCCTGTCCTCTTCTCGTGGCCGTTCTGTCAGTGTTTTATCCCGTGCTTGCCTTCGCTTAGCCTCTGCCATTATGAGGTCGCTGTTCACGGAGGGGGAAAAAGGGAACTGGGACGAGCTGATGACGATGACTTGCTGACTGACTGACTGACTGACTGACTGACTGAATGGAGGCTAACTGGATTTGTGAATGAATGACTGAATGACGTATTGAATGGCTTCTAGTCTGACTCACTTTATGAATGAGGGAAGGAATGAAGGAAAGGAGGGGTTTTTGGCTGGTTCTCTGATTGAGCGAATGAATGAATGACTAATTGACTGACTGAGATGGACTAGAGGGATTTATGTATCTAAGGTTAAACTGACTGACTGACTGACTGACTGACTGACTGAATGATTGACTGAGGTGGACTAGAGGTAGGAAAATATCTGAGGTTAAAACTGACTAATGAACTGACTGACTGACTGACTGAATGAGATAGACCCAAGTTAAAATTACGACTCCAGAGAGAGAGAGAGAGAGAGAGAGAGAGAGAGAGAGAGAGAGAGAGAGAGAGAGAGAGAGAGAGAGAGAGAGAGAGAGATGGAACAGAAAAGAAGGGAAGGAAAAAGAATATAAAGAAAAAAGGAAGAGAAAGAAGAGAGGACAGCCAGAGGGGGACGAATCCAAAAACTTGTGAAAAATGAAAAAAAAGAAAAAAAAAGAAAATTCCTGTCTGGTGATTTTTGGGAGAAGATGGAAGTCTGTGAAAACGAGAGGAAAATGGGACGCTTTGGTAGTTGAATAAGAGAGAGAGAGAGAGAGAGAGAGAGAGAGAGAGAGAGAGAGAGAGAGAGAGAGAGAGAGAGAGAGAGAGAGAGAGAGATGCGCGACTTAACAAAACAAGTGCTTGTGTAAAAACATTCTCTCTCTCTCTCTCTCTCTCTCTCTCTCTCTCTCTCTCTCTCTCTCTCTCTCTCTCTCTCTCTCTCTCTCTCTGTTCAAATGAAAAGTCACCAAAAGGACGGAAAACAATAAGACGATAACAATAACAACACCAACATCACCACCACCATCACGACGACCACCACCATCACCACCGCCACCACTGACACCAACATCAATATTAAAAAGAAAAATTCAACAACAAAAGTAAAAAAAATGAGGGAGAGAGAGAGAGAGAGAGAGAGAGAGAGAGAGAGAGAGAGAGAGAGAGAGAGAGAGAGAGAGAGAGAGAGAGAGAGAGAGAGCCTGGCCGTACCTATGTTAATATTTACAGCGTAGTGAAGTGAGGACAGCAAGTCATTTCTGGCTGGCTTGGAAAGGGGGGTGAGGGAGGCCCAGCTGGGGATTGTGTGGGCCCGAGAATATGAGGAGCTTGAAGGGAGGATGATGCGGAGGAAAAGGAGGAAGAGGAGGGGGTCGGTGTGTGGGTGGGTGTGGTGAGGGGGAGGAAGGTGAAGGGGGAGGGAACAAATCTGCAGCAGAGGTCCCAGCGATCTGGCGGCCTGGTGGTGTTTGTTCCTAATTAGTCATAATGAAGACACAAAAACCTCACATGTTGATTATAAACTTTTGTTGTCCAGGGACAGGCAGGGAAGGGAGGGGCGGGGGTGAGGGGGGAGTGGCAGGGAGGGGCGAGGTGTGTGTGTGTGTGTGTGTGTGTGTGCGGAAGGGGTGAGGGGGTGGGTGCAGGAGGGGTGATGGGGTGGGTGAGGGAGGGGTGATGGGGGTGCGGGACTCAGGGGAAATCTGTTTTCCTTGTTGACTCGCTGAATATGAGAAAACACTTCGTCAGCAGACCCGCCCGCCGCCCGCCGCCCGCCAGGCTGCCGGGGCGAGACAGACACGGGCTGAGTTTGGCCGAAATTGTGTGTTGTTGGAACAGAGAAAACTCGCCCGCCGTGAAAGTGGAATGAGTCACGATTCATTAAATGAACTTCAATATTCCATCAGGCCGAGGATGTGGCGGCGGCGGCGGCGGCGGCGGCGGCGGCGGCGTAATGGCCGCCCCTCGTTACTGTTGTTGTTGCCGCCATAATCACCTCGCAGAATATTGCCGCCATGCTGCAGCCGCCACGACCCCTGACCCCCGCCCCCGTTCACCCGCGCCCCCCGGGGCTGCATCAGGTGCCTCGCCGCTGCCCGCCACGAGCCACACACTCGCCGCACTGCAATATATTTTCCTTTTCCCTTTCCTGCCTCCCTCCCTCCCCCAGGCACCCCGTGCCCTGCGTTCCCCGGGTCCAGGATAAAGCCGCCGCCGCGCCTCCGCCGCACCGCTGAAGGCGCCCTAACAAGCTGGTGATTGAAAATTTCCACCGATTTGAGTTACGACGCAGCGGCGACCAGCGTGGCGTGGCGTGGCGCGGCGTGGCGGCGCGGCAAGGTGCAGGTGTTTATGTGCCACACCAATACACGGATATTTACGTGGCAACGTGAATATGGATGTGTGTGAATATGCAGATCGCGTCTCTGAGGCGCCGCCGCGTTGACCAAGGCACGCCTCCACCACGCACCCATGCATATATATATATATATATATATATATATATATATATATATATATATATATATATATATATATATATATATATATATATATAAAGCGTAGATATGAAGAAAAACGATGGAAGAAGTAGAATATTGAGGATAGAAAAATAAAGGTTTATAGGGATCGATAGATAGATAGATAGGTAGAGAGAGAGAGAGAGAGAGAGAGAGAGAGAGAGAGAGAGAGAGAGAGAGAGAGAGAGAGAGAGAGAGAGAGAGAGAGAGAGAGAGAGATAACATGGCCGTCAGCATTCACAACTTGACATTTCACTCATGTAAAGTTCAAATATTTAATTGACGAGAGGACTAATCTTGACTTACCTGCAGGTGACGCACGGCGCGGCGCTCAGACACGCGGGGAGAGGTGGGGGGAGTGGTAGAGATGGGAGAGGAGAGGGACGGCTCATCAGCAGTGCCGGGGAGAGGAAAGGGAGTGGAGAGGACTGGCTGGGGAGGAGAGGAGAGTGGCAGGGGGAGGCGGCCTTCGGGGAGTGACCAGGCAACGATTACTGCCCCGCCTGGTGTTTGCCCGCCTGATTGTCGCTGTTTGAGGAATGTTTGAGCGTGTGATTGTTGTTGTGATCGCCGTGTGTGTGCAGCTAATGGCCGACGACAGCCCGCCGCCATCTTTAGTCACCCCCCTCTCCCCATTCCCTTCCAAGTAACCTAGCAGCGCCCCCTTTCCCCTCAGGCACCTCTACTCCCCTTTGTTCGCCCCTTTCTTTTGTCCTTGCCTCCATTTCTACCCATCACCTGGTCCTGTGAGGCTGTTTTCTTTGTCCCCTCTTTGTCTCCTCTCTCTCCCCTCTCTCTCCCTCTCTCTCTCTCTCCCTCTCTCTCTTTTCCCTCTCTGCAGCTTCTTTTTCTACGTAATGCTGTGTTTTGTTTTCCCATTTCTCTCTATCGTTATTTTTTTCCCCTTTTCTCTTCTTCACTTTTTTTCTGCCCATCTTGGCATTCTTTACATTTTTTTCTCCTTTCTTTCGTCTTTTTTTTTTCTTTCATTTTCTTTTACTTTCTGTTCGACTCTTGACCAGCAGGGGCACAGGAAACGCAGGTAACAGTGCAGGTGTTTATTCACAGAAGGTGTGAACAGAAGGCTGGAGGTAGGTGATCTCCCGGCGCCAGGCCGCGCACTTCAACTTAACACTTATGACTGAAGCCTAGCTCGTTCACTCATACACGTATTCATGCCTCACACAAGTCTCGCTCATTCACTCGTTCACACAACTAGCTAACAACCACACACCTCCCCCGAGACATAAGGAAGATTCCTTATCTTTGTTATGGCTACCGTAACACATGAAACAAAGTTACAATGATTGAAGTACAGAAAACACGGTACATATACACAAAACAAACACAGCGTACAATGAACACGTACGACTAATCGTAGGTGCTACGGTGCCACCGCACCTGCAGTCGTCTCGGCTCCCTACGCTGTCGGCTGCTTCGACGCTCTGGTTGCTCTCGGCCACGGTGTACCCCGTTACCCTGATGCTCCGGGCTGCCGGGATGGTGGTGTTCCTCGTGACCCTGATGCTGAAGCGCTGCACCGCCATGAGCGGTGTGCTGCTCGACAGGAAGGGGAGCAAGAGGTCTGTGTGGGCGTAGGTGTCTTCTATTACGCCACATCACGCGACCGCTGCCCATCTTGATGAGGTAGTCTCTCCTTCGCCCAACAGCCACGATGACACCCAGGCGATCCCAGAGGCCTGTCGTGTGATCTTGAACGTCGACGTGGCCACCGAGGTGCAGGAGAGGAAGAGTACGGGCGGACGCGTCGTGGCGAAGTTTCGCTTTCTTCCTCAGTCGCTCTGCCTTGGCGTCGCACTCATCAGCAGCGCGCTGCCACTGCTGAGCGTATGAGCGATGATGAGCCGGGACACAGGACCTCATAGGATGACCGAAGAGGACTTGTGCTGGTGATCGCCCTTCCCGCCCTCGGAGTGTTGCGCAGTTCCAGCAACCCGCGAGCGAACGCATCCTCGTCCAGGTGTCCCTGCTGTGTGGTCGTGAGGATCAGCTTCTTCACGGACTTGACCGCTGCCTCGGCGTGACCATTGGAGCGTGGATAATGAGGTGAAGATACACGATGCTCCACCCCCCATCGAGCCAGGAAGCGCCGTACCGATGAAGAAGTGAACTGCGGTCCACCGTCAGTCCTCAGGAGAACAGGCACGCCCGTGTCGGCGAACACACCCCGAAGGACACGAACGAGCTGATCAGCCGATGCTGGACGTGAGCATGCAGACACGTGAGGCCACCCAGACAAGCGATCTACATACACGAGGTATGTACGGCCTGCTGCGTGGAAGTAGTCTGCAGAAACTGACTCAAACACCCTGCTGGGTGTGTCCGTGTCCTGCCAGAGAGGTTCGTTGGCTTGGCTTGGTAGGAGTGGACGGCATAGTGAGCATCCAGAAACGACGTTCTCAACGTCTCTGTCCATACCAGGCCAGTACACCGTTTGTCGGGCCCGTCGCTTGGTGCGCTCCATCCCCTGATGACTGTCATGGAGTCGCTCTAGTGTTTCTCGGCGGAGGCTGTGAGGAATAAGAAGCCTCGGCCCGTAAACCACCAGGTCGTCGTCTACGGCCAGCAGACTGCGCACCGGCCAGTACGTACGCAAGCGGTGATCGAGGTCGTGGCAATGATCAGGAAGCCCTCGATGATGACGTTCTTGAGCAAGCAGTACTCCCCGTCTCTTGCTGCTGCGGCACGTACCATTTCCACAGTCTGATCCTGGAGTGGTGCTAAGCGGACGCCGTCCTCATTGGTGGCAGATAACGCTGAGATGACCGCTGAGTGGAGAGGGTCGAGGTCACCAGAAGTAGCAGCATCCTCTTCCTCCACTGGGTCCTGTACTGGAGCACGTGAGAGGGCGTCGGGCACACAGTGATCTGTCAACTCGATGGCCATGGATCCACCAGCCATTGCACGTAAACCTTCCTTTGCTTCGAAGACGCTGGGAAAGGCCTTGATCACAGCAGCAGCGTGCCCCGCACGCTGCTGTGGCGTTGGGTCGTAGGAATGAGGCCAGCTGATCACTTCTGTGGGCGTAGATAGAGGTGGCTGCGAGGCGGTCGGGTACTTGATGGAGCTGTTGCCGGTGTGCTGTTCTTCCCTGCGTAGCGGTCGGATTTGAGCCGGAAAATCTTCGGGGAGGATTCCGAGAGCGATGGAATCGTACCAGCTAAGCAGCGCCCCCTTCACCTCCTTCACCACGCTCACAACAGTCTCAGCTTCCCTGTCGCCCAGTTGCAAGTGCGACGAGAAAGTTCCTACACAGGTGAGGGGGTGATTACCGGCAGCATAAAGTCCATCACCATCAGCGGGCGCCAAGCTGGAGGGCGGGATTCCAAGGAGTGTTGCCGTGTCGAGGCCAATAACGGTCGTTTCGGCCCCAGAGTCAGGAGTCCACGTAATCTTGTCTCTTCCAGCGGGATGTGTGGCGGTAATGAGCACCTGGGGCGCAGGTCGTGCCGTCACCGTCTTTGTGTATACGCCTGATAAGAGCTGGTATACACTGGCACTGGCTCCCCGCCTCGGGCCTGCGCGATGAGGAGAGACAGTTGAGGAACTCCTCGAAGCTCCTCGTCGTTTCCTCACTGTCTGCTGACATACACTCGCAAAATGCCCTCTTTTCCCGCAGTTACGACACACTTTATCTATTGCCTGGCATCCCCTTTTGTCACTGCGACAATCTTTGCCACAACGATAACAGCCCGTGGGGCTTGAGCCCCCGAAACTGCCCTTCCTGTAGTTCGAGACAGCGTTCACACCATGGCTCGAAGAGTGAGAGCCGCCCCTTAGTACTGCACTACACTGGTTAGCGCTCTCTGATGCTCTGCAAATATCTATGGCGTTTTCAAGGGTGAGTTTCTTGTTTTCCAGCATGCGTTTCAGAGCCACTTCGTCTCGTGTCCCAACGACAATTCTGTCACGCAGCTGATGGTTTATGCACTGGTCGCAAAAGTCACAGAAATTGGCGATTTCCTTTACAGCACATAAAAAGTCGTCAAAACCTTCTTGCGTTTCTTGCACGCGGGAGTAGAAGTCTCTTCTATCCATGATGATGTTGCGCTGGCTTCGCAGGTACTCACACATTGCATCGAGGATGGTTCTTAACTCCGCGTCTCTCGGTAAGCTTATCCCGTAGCGAAGTGTACGGGTCCACTCGTCGTCTAGGACAGCAGCGAGTGCCGCCCTCTGCTCAGCCAGGGAGAGACAGTCTATCCTGGCGAGGGTTACGTATCCTTCAAACTTATGGCGCCACGTGTCGAACTCACGTAAAGATGCTGACGCCGTTAAGTGAGGAATGATGGTGGCGGACGTCGGGAACCTCGCGCCCTGGGTAGACGTGCTGCGGGCTGTGGTTTCGCCTTCATTGCTCGCCGTGGTGCGACTGGGAGCTTGTGTCCCCACTCTCTCCAGCAGCTGGGTTAAACGCTCCTCGCGAGCCTGACTCTGCTCCGACTGTCGCGCTAGCAGAGCCTGACTCTGCTCCGACTGTCGCGCTAGCAGGGCAGCCAGCGCCTCCAACTGCTTCTCCATTCTGCGCCGTACCCACTGCAGCCTTGTCCTGATCCTACTCACTGCGCCATGTTCGACTCTTGACCAGCAGGGGCACAGGAAACGCAGGTAACAGTGCAGGTGTTTATTCACAGAAGGTGTGAACAGAAGGCTGGAGGTAGGTGATCTCCCGGCGCCAGGCCGCGCACTTCAACTTAACACTTATGACTGAAGCCTAGCTCGTTCACTCATACACGTATTCATGCCTCACACAAGTCTCGCTCATTCACTCGTTCACACAACTAGCTAACAACCACACACTTTCTGAGTTTCCCTTCCTTCTCCATCCCTCATTTTTTTCACCTCTCTTTTCTCGTCTATCCTCTTCTCCATCTTTTCATTCCTCTTACTTCCTTTTCCCTTTCCTTTAATTTCTCTTCTCCACTTCTTCAGTATTTTTTTCCTTCTCTCCTTTCCTTCAATTCTCCTTTCTCTTCCTCTCTTTCTCCCATCACCATCCCTATCTTCTAAATCTCCCTTCCTCGTCCTCTTCTTGTTAATCGCTCTCTTTTTCCCTTTCCCTTCTTCCTCCTCACCTCTCTTCTCTCCTCTCGCCTCCTCCACCTCCCCTTCCTTCCCCTTCTCTTCCTTCCCCTCATCCCTACCTAACTCATTTTCTTTTCTTTCCTCCTTACTTCTTTATTTTCCCTTCCATTTCTCTATTTCTCTATTCCACCTCTCCTCCCTTACCTTCTCCCGTCCCTTTCCCTCCCTTGTTTCCTTCCCTCCACCTCTTTTCTCCTCCACCTCCAATCACCTCCGTTCCTCTCCCCTATACCCTTCACCCCTCTCCTATCCCCATCTTCACTGCCTTCCCCTCCCCTCCCTTCCCCTCATCAGCCCCGCGCCACCACAGAAAATTAGGTCAAATTAAGTGAATTTCCCCTAATCATCATGTGTTTCCCCTCGAATCTAGTGGCCCGACCAGCGTCTTGTTTCCTCCCTCTCTTCTTTTTCCCCTTACTGTCTTGCTACTATTTTTTCCCTTTGTTTTCCCTCTTGTTTTTCCTTTGTTTTTCTTAGTTGTTCCCTTTTCCTTAGTTTCGTCATTTGCTTCTCTTTTTTTCCCTCAGTCTCTTGCTTTCATTTTCCCTTCGCTTCTCTGTTTCTTTTTCCTTATTTTCCTTTGGTGGTGCCTTTCTCTTTCTCCTCTTCCTTTTTTTCCCCTTACTCCTCTTTCGCCTCCCTTTCTTTTTTTCTTCTTTTTTATTTTCCTCCTCTGTTTCCCCTTTCATTTTCTTCCCCACTTTCTTCTTTACTT
>NC_087158.1:2880000-2882500 GCF_035594125.1 Scylla paramamosain | reverse complement strand
AAACAAACCTTTATTCCCGCCACTCTTGGGAACACAAAGGTGAACAGTTATCTTTAGTTGTAGTTTGTTGACAGTGTGTATAGGCAGCGCAACAATTACTCTTACAAAACAATGACACTCAGCAACAAATGGGAAGTAAAAATAGAATCAAGACTAGAACATAATAAAAAAATGAACGCATGGAATTAGTGACAAGAGTAAGAGTGAAAGTAAGGAGTGTTAACATTACTTCACATATATTTTACAGTTAATTTTCTTTTATTTTTTTCCTTTTCTTTCTTTGTTTTCATTGTTATTCAGTAGTGTGTGTTCCTTTGTATGGACTCTTTTCTGAGGTAAAGCTTATTGTTACTGTCATTATTATTATTATTCGTTACCACATCATGAAGGCGAATCAGGACGGTAAAAATTTGCTGTACAGAAATTAATAAGATAAAATAAATAAATAAATAAATAAATAAATACTAACATATATATGAAAAAGCCAAACAATAACAATGCTGCCTTTTTTTTTTCATCATATGTAATAAAAAAAGTAATATTCACCCACAACCCGATTACTCTCTGATTATTTCTCTCCCCCAGGTAACACTAGAAATTAACAAATAATTATACCATAGAATCCACACAATATTTTTTTTTTTTTTCCCCACGAGAGAACAAGTGAATATTTTACCCACAACCTGATTACTCACTGGTGATAACTTTCCCTTCCTCTCCCTCAGGTAACAACAAAAGTAAACCAGTCATCTATAGAAAACAAATATAACGCCCCCCTTTTTTTTTTTCCAATCATATAAAAAGAACAAGTAAATATTCACCCACGAATATCTCTCTCTCTCTCTCTCTCTCTCTCTCTCTCTCTCTCTCTCTCTCTCTCTCTCTCTCTCTCTCTCTCTCTCTCTCTCTCTCTCTCTCTCTCTCTCTCTCTCTCACGTAACAAAAAAAGAACAAAAATAAATAAGTATCCTTGAAAACTCAAATTATAATCCTTCTTTATTCATCACACATAAGAGAACAAGTGAATATTTACAACCTGATTACCTGCCAATTATTATTCCTCTCTCTTTCATTAAAAAAAAAAAAAAAAAAGACATCTAGAGTAATCCAAATAATAATCCTTTACTCCATCATACACCAGAGAACAAGTCAGTAATTTACCCACAATCCAATTACATACCCAAAATAATTCTCTCTCTCTCTCTCTCTCTCTCTCTCTCTCTCTTGCAGGTAACGTAACAAAAGTGAATATGTAAAGAAATTAAAGAAAAAAAAATCTAGCATGAATATTTACTCACAACCTGATTACCTACCAATAATTACTTTCTGTCTTTTAAATAGCGAGAAAAATCAACTAAATATTCATAGAAACCCAAATTGTAACCCTTTTCCTCATCGTACTTAATGCAAACAACGTGACTAAGTTACCCACAAAACCACCTTTTATTAATTACTTTCTCTTTCTTTCGCAGGTAACGTGACAAGAAAGGAAGGAAAGGAAGAGAGGCGTGGCATGAAAACAAAAGAAAAAAAAAAGAAAGGAGAGAGAGAAAAGACTTAACGTGTACTCCTGCTGGTGCTGTTTCTTCTCTTCTTCTTCTCCTCAGCGTAATTATTAACCATTAGTGACTTTTGAGGCAAGATTTGAGGTTATACTTTATAATTCTTGAGAGGAAGAGGAGGAGAAAAAAAAAAAACATGGAGAAAAAGTGTGTGGGGGGATTAAAAATTGTGGTAAGCTGATAAAGACGAGGAAAGATGTGTGTGAAGAGAAAAGAGTGGGTTTACAAAGGAGGGTGGGGTAGTAGTAGTAGTAGTAGTAGTAGTTGTAGTACTAGTAGTAGTAGTAGTATGTCATAGGTTATAATAATGACAGTGGAATAAGAAAAGAAATGATAAATAGACGAGGATGAGAAGAGGAAGAAGGAAGGAAAAAAATAAGAAGAGCAACAACAAAAAGAAAAGGAAAACAAAACATAAGAAAAAAAAAACAAGAAAAAAGAAGAAATAATACAGGGTGATGAAAAGAAGAAAAAGGGAAAAGAAGGAAAAGAAGAACAAAAACCATAATAGAGATAAAAGAAAAAAAAAGAAAAGCAAAACAAAAGATGGCGAGGAAGAAAATTAGGTTGTAACTTCTTGACGTGAAATGTCGAATTCTGAGTGAAACATGAATAAATACAAGCTGTCTGTATCATCTCCATTGTCTTCTATTCCTTCTTCTTCTTCTTATCCTCCTTCTTCCTCTTCATCTTCTTTCGCATGCTCCCATACTTAGAATATATACACAAATTAAGTAAGTATGCCTTTACACACACACACACACACACACACACACACACACACACACACACACACACACACACACACACACACACACACACACACACACATGCATACGTACATACATACATACATACATACATATAGAGGTTCATTTGCTCAATTTTACCCCCTCGAGTCTCTCTCTCTCTCTCTCTCTCTCTCTCTCTCTCTCTCT
>NC_087158.1:2857500-2870000 GCF_035594125.1 Scylla paramamosain | reverse complement strand
ATTGATAGTACGTGGAATAGAAATAAAAAGAGAAAAAGATGAAAAAAAGGTGAAAACGTGAAAAGAAAGGAGAGAAAGTAACCACTGAAAAAAAAATCTAAGGAGGAAGAAAAGTAAAGAAAGACGATGATGATTATGTATTGAATAGAAAGAAAAAAGAACACAAAAGAAAAAAAAACTTGGAAGTGCTGAAAAAGAAAGGAAGAGAAAGGAATAGATGAATAGCCGTATAAAGAGAACCTGAAGAAACGAAGGAAAAGGGAAAAAATAAAGGAATAAGAGGTGGAGAAATATTGACAACACGTAAAAGATAAAAAAAAAAAAGTAGAAAGGAAAAGAGTAACAAAGAAAAGAAGAAAAACAGAAGTAAAGGAAGAAGAATTGTATGAGAAAAAACATGATAAATAGAAGAAAGGGAAATAAAGAAAGAAAAGGAAGGAGGAGTACGTAGTGACAACAAATAGAATAAAAATGAAAAAGAAAATAATAAAAAAGGATAGATAAGCAAGAAAAAATAAGAGAAGAGATAGAAAGAGTAGAATAAAAAGTAAAACAAGGAGAGCATGAGGAAGGGAAGGAGAGGAAAGAAAAGGAACAAGAGAAACATTGAGAACACGTAATAAAATACTAAAAAAAGGGAAAAAAGCTGGAAATGTGAAAGAAAGAGAAGGAAAAAAACGAAGAGTGATATAATGAGAGCATGAAGAAGAGAAGGAAAGAAAAGAAAGCAGAAAAGAAGAGGATTACATATTGAGAATAGGAAGGAAGGAAAAAGAAAGGGAAGAAAAATACCATGAAAAAGAGGACTCCGAATGTAAGGAACGAAGGAAAAAAAGAGGAAGAGGAAAGGAAAAAAAAAAGAAAATATGAATAGCACGAAAATAAAATAATACAAAAAGGAAAGGAAGAAATATTAAAAGCGTAGGAAGAAAGTAGAGAAAAAAAAGAGAAAAAAATAGGAACGAGGAATAGCATAGGATCATGATAAAAGGAAGAAAAGGAAAGAAAAAAAAGAATAAGGAAAATGCAGCGCGTGTAAGCATTGCGTGGAAAATGTGTGAAAATTGTTAAAAGCGTGAAGGAAACATTACACAGGGAGCACGAGGGAGAGTGAAAAGAGTGAAAGCGCCAAGGTGGGGGAAAAAAAGGGAAAAAAAGAGGAGAGGAAAAAATAATAAAAATGAGGAAAGATGTTCTCAAGGAGTTTTATGATATTAATGTACTTTCTTTTTTTCTTTTCTTTTCTTTATTTTTTTTTTTAGTTTGGTACGTGTTTTAATTTTTTTTTACTTTGATAATGGGAAATCCTAAAAAAGGTCTTGTTTTGTGTTTTTTTGTTTTGTTTTGTTTATTTATCAATCATCATCTTTTTTTCTGCATTATTTATTTTCCGGCAAATCTGTTTAATGAAGTTTGTGAGAGGAAAGTATTCAGAAAACGAAAGAAATTGTATGAAAAAAAATAAGTAAAAATTAAAAAAAAATGCTTTGCACCAGAAGATAAAAATGCAGAAACTCAGAAAACTTAATAAGAACATAATGAAAGAAACGAAGAATAAATTTAAATAAAAAAAAACAAAGAGAAAGAGAGAGAGAAAAAAAGGAAAGATAAGCAAGGAAGTGAAATTGATTAAAAGCAAAAACACAATCTCTCTCTCTCTCTCTCTCTCTCTCTCTCTCTCTCTCTCTCTCTCTCTCTCTCTCTCTCTCTCTCTCTCTCTCTCTCTCTCTCTCTCTCTCTCGGGAGGGAGGGAGGGAGGGAAACTCATTGTCAGACGAAGTGAAAAATAAAACTTGGAGCAGAACAGTGCATGGAAATGAGAGAGAGAGAGAGAGAGAGAGAGAGAGAGAGAGAGAGAGAGAGAGAGAGAGAGAGAGAGAGAGAGAGGGGTAAAATAAAAGGAAAAAGATAAAGAGGCAAAGAAGGAAAAGCCAAACAGGGGAATGAAATGATAAAGGAAGAAAGAGGAAAGAGATGGAGGAAGAGGAAGAGAGGTGGAATAATGGATGTTGGTAAAGAAAGGAAAAGAGGAAAGATGAAAAGCTTGGAAAAGTGGAAGGCAAAGGAAGAGAAGGAAGAGGAGGAGGAGGAGGAGGAGGAGGAGGAGGAGGAGGAGGAGGAGGAGGAGGAGGAGGAGGAGAAGAGAATTAACATGTTGTTATTAATTGGTTGAATTTCTGTTGAGAGAGAGAGAGAGAGAGAGAGAGAGAGAGAGAGAGAGAGAGAGAGAGAGAGAGAGAGAGAGAGAGAGAGAGAGAGAGAGAGGCATGCAAGTCTGTAAAATCACACACACACACACACACACACACACACACACACACACACACACACACACACACACACACACACACACACACACACACACACACACACACACACACACACACTGTATATAGAAATAAAAAAAACAGCAACAAAAGACTGTAATTGGAAAACTTTAGAGAAAGAGATTAAACTTGAAAATACGAAACATTAAATAAGGATAAAGTGAAAAAGCACAAAGTTAAAATGTAAGCTATTAATATGTAAGAAAAGTTAATGAAAAAAATAGAAAGATAAAGAAAAAAGCATAAAATAAAATACAGTGAAAAGTTGAGAAGTAAAAAATGTTGTTAATGAAAGCAGGAAAGGATAGAGGGAAGAAAGGAAGAGAAGTGGAGAGGAGTGATAAAGAAAGAAAGAAAAGAAAGAAACTAAGAAAGGAAAGCAGGAAAAGCTGGAGGGAAGAAGGAAAGTGAAGATAACTGATAAAGAAAGAAAGAAAATTAGATAAGGCTGAGAGAAAGGAACAGAAAATAACTGATAAAGAGAAAAAAAAACAGGAAAAGGACGGAGGCAAGAAAAGGAAGAGAATAAAACTGATAAAGAAAGAAAGAAAGGAAGAAAAAGAAAAAAATACGAGGGTAATAATAATGATGATAAAAATTATTATGATAATGAAGAAGGTGCAGGTAAAGAAAAGGGAAAAAAAAAGAGGTAAAAAGAACGAGAAAGAGAATTTAGGACAAGGAATAAAAGAAAATAAAGAATAAATAAAATACGACAATGATGATGATAATAATGATGACAATAAAAATGATAATGTTGCATTAAATAAAAGAGAGAGAGAGAGAGAGAGAGAGAGAGAGAGAGAGAGAGAGAGAGAGAGAGAGAGAGAGAGAGAGAGAGAGAGAGAGAGAGAGAGAGTGTTTAGAAGCACAAGGTAAACTGAGAAAATATGATAAAAATTGAAAATGTCGGAACACGTGCATGAAGTATGGGAGGAGGAGGAGGAGGAGGAGGAGGAGGAGGAGGAGGAGGAAGAGGAGGAGAAGAAGAAGAAGAAGAAGAAGAAGAAGAAGAGTAGGAGGAGGAGGATTAGCGAAATGACGAAGAAGTTAATAGTGTTAGAGAGAGAGAGAGAGAGAGAGAGAGAGAGAGAGAGAGAGAGAGAGAGAGAGAGAGAGAGAGAGGGGGGGGTAGGGGGATTGCTAGTCTATTTAGGGGGAGGGGAGAGGGGTGATGGGGTGAGAGAAAGAGGGAGGGAGAAGGAAGGTATGAATGTTAGATTGGATGTGACTCTCTCTCTCTCTCTCTCTCTCTCTCTCTCTCTCTCTCTCTCTCTCTCTCTCTCTCTCTCTCTCTCTCTCTCTCTCTCTCTCTCTCTCGAAAAGAAGGCTAGAAAAATGTCTCTGATCTGCTCGTTCTTTTCTTTTTTTCTGTTTTTTTTCCTTTTCTTTTTTTTTCCTTTTTTCTTTCGCGTTTTACTTGAAATTATTAGGACAGTATTTTTAGTTTTATTGATTGGTTCTTCTTCTTCTTCTTCTTCTTCTTCTTCTTCTTCTTCTTCTTCTTCTTCTTCTTCTTCTTCTTCTTCTTCTTCTTCTTCTTCTTTTTCTCTCCTTCTTTTATATAGTTTTCTCTTCTCCCTTCACTTTCAACACTACTACTACTACTACTACTACTACTACTACTACTACTACTACTACTACTACTACTACTATAGCTACCTTTTTCTCCTCCTCCTACTCCTCCTCCTTAACGCCTTTCCTATCTCCCCTTTACCTGTGCTCTTCCCCATCTCCCCTTTAAGTCCTCCTCCTCCTCCTCCTCCTCCTCCTCCTCCTCCTCCTCCTCCTCCTCCTCCTCCTCCTCCTCCTCCTCTTATTATCTCCTCACATCTCCACATTTTGTCATTTAGCGCTCCTTTTACCTCTCCCGTGGTGGCGCCTCCTGGTAATGGCTACTGGAGGAGGAGGAGGAGGAGGAAGAAGAAGAAGAAGAAGAAGAAGAAGAAGAAGAAGAAGAAGAAGAAGAAGAAGTATACCCGTTTTCTTTGTTTTGTCTTGATGAAATGAAAGAGAATGATGAGAATTGCGTTTTCTTCATCAGTCATCTTCAGCAGTTGGAGGAGGAGGAGGAGGAGGAGAAGGAGGAGGAGGAGGAGGAGGAGGAGGAGATATTTTTGCAGGTGGTCATGAGGTGATCTCCATGCAAACGACTCGGTGTTAAGCTAAATATTCATGGAGTTTTGGACGCGTAGGCTCAGGATAGGCCTATGGAGGGAGATAGAACGAGGAGGAGGAGGAGGAGGAGGAGGAGAGGTACAACTTGAAAGGGAAGAAGAATATCAGTGTTCTCTTTTTAATCCTCATTTTCTTCTGCTTCTTGTATCTCTTCTCCTCCTCCTCCTCCTCCTCCTCCTCCTCCTCCTCCTCCTCCTCCTCCTCCTCCTCCTCCTCCTCCTCCTCCTCCTCCTTCTCTTCCCCTAGAATATGTCTGTCTGTCTGTCTGTCTGTCTATCCGTGGGAATGAATAAATTATTGTCTTTCAGAGTAGCGACACCTTCCTTGACCTCCTCCTCCTCCTCCTCCTCCTCCTCCTCCTCCTCTTCCTCTTCCTCTTCTTCCTATATCCCATTTCCTCTCCCCTTCATTCCTTCATTTACTCTTTCTTCCTCATCCTCTTCTTCCTGTTTTGTTTTGTTTTCTTTTTTGTATTTGTTTTTCTTGTTTTCGTGTCTTTTTTCTTTCCTCTTCCTTTATTCTATCTTTGTTTATCGCTGCACTCTTTTATTCTATTCTATTCTCTCTCTCTCTCTCTCTCTCTCTCTCTCTCTCTCTCTCTCTCTCTCTCTCTCTCTCTCTCTCTCTCTCTCTCTCTCTCTCTCTCTCTCTTATTTCTTATTCTATCGTGTTATCTTTTTATTTCATTCCTCCCTCCGTAGCATTTCCTTTTTTCTCTCCTCTTCTCCTCCTCCTCTTCCTCCTCCTCCTCCTATTCCATCTTCTTATCTTCTCATTTCCTCCCATTCCATCTTCTTATCTTTCCATCCTATCCCCATATCTTCTTCCATAAACTCCAGTGTGTGTGTGTGTAATAATAATAATAATAATAATAAACGGTTTATTATTTAGGCAGTTGACAAACTGAAAATGTACATAGGGGATGGGGAAAAAACTTAACATTAATCCTAACGGTAAGACTAATCTAGGAGGGAAATACTATTGATTGATGGCTCGCACCATGGTGGGAATCGCACTGAGTCTGTACCGGTCCGTGCGCGGCGCCTTCAGGGGCGTTATTTTGTTGTGGTGTCTGGTGGCACGGACAGGGCGAGGCGCGTCGGGCGGCAGCATGTCTCTGAGACGCGGATGATGCAGTAGTCCCTTCCCAAACTTCTCCAGAGCCTCTCGGTGCCTGGTGGATATTCTGGACAGACTCAGGGTGGTCAGGGCTTCTTCATAGGTGGTGTATGCAGGGCCAAGGATGACCCTGCACGCCCTTTTCTGCACACTCTCTAGCTGTAGCTGTTGAGTGTGTGTGAGGGAGGAGGACCACGCTGGGGAGGCGTACATGAGTTTGGGGAGGATGAAGGTGAGGTACACCCCCCTTAACTCATCTGTCGGCGTCCCCAGCGACCTGAGTCTGCGCAGCATGTACAGCCTGTAGGTAGCTGATCTCACGGTGCTGGCGACATGCTGCTTCCAGGTCAGCTGGTCGTCCACCGTGACTCCGAGAAGCTTGGCACATTGGACCACCTGGAGGGGGTGAGGGCCCACTGTGAGCCGGGGAGGGGGCACTGGTACAGAGGAGGTACAGAAATGCATCACCACAGTTTTGCTGTGGTTGATGGTCATCCTGCTCTCCTCTGTCCACGTCTGCAGTCGCTCCAGAATTGCTTGCAGTGGCGAGTAGTCCGGGTTCTTGTTGGAAACTGGGACGCCCACGGTGCAGTCGTCCACATACTTCCAGCGATGGGGGGTGTCGGTGAGGGCGTCGTTGATGAGGAGGAGGAAGCATAGAGGACCCATCTTGGTCCCCTGGGGGACTCCACATGTCAGCTGTTGGAAATTAGAGACAGAGCCCTGATAGCGAACGGCCTGACGTCTCCCTGTGAGGAAGTCGGCTAGCCACGCTATCAGATTAGGAGGGAGACCCAGACTTACTGCCTTGCTGATGACAACAGTGTGATCAACTAGATCAAAGGCTTTTTTGAAGTCGACAAAAGCAACAGCTAGAGAGGTGTTTCGCTTGTCCAGGTGGCTGTGGATGAATTCAAGGAAGCTGGTCAGGTAATGTGAGGTGGAGGTGGCTTTAATATTTCCGAATTGTCTGATATCCACGGTGTTACAAATTTTGGTGTATGCCCAGTCATATACAAAATCTTCACAAATAAGGCTAGGGATGGGGGTGATAGAGACTGGCCTGAGGTCATTGAGTGACTGAGGACTGGAAGTTTTGGGGATGGGAGTGACATAAGATGTCTTCCAGTCCGCGGGGCAAGAGTGTTGGGAGAGTGAGGCGTTTATTATGGAGCATAGCGGTGTTGCTAGCTCTACAGCAAATTCCTTGTAAATTTTTATAGGAAGGTCAGTGGGTGTGGTGGATCTTGGTTTAAATTTAAGTATTCTCTTAAAAACATCCATCGCCTGGACAGTGTGTGGAGGGGAGGGAGCGGGCAGATAGGCAGGAAGCGGAGTGGTGTGGAGGGGAGGAAAGGTTTGACAGATAGCAGCAAAGTGATCGTTCATCTCCTGAGCCGCGAGATTAGCAGGAAGGTGTGAGGTGCAAGGGAAGGGATGAAGTGTGCTTTTGTAAGCCACACAAAGCTTTGATCTTAGCGTACCACTGTCTGTTGTTGGTCAGCTTGAGGTGGTGTATCTTGTCTGGGTAATAGCTTGCCTTTGCATTCTTAATCTCCCTGATTACTCTGTTTCTTAGTTTCCTGTAAAGGACCGGGCAGGAGTGGAACGCCCAGGTCCGCTGACGCATGAGTCTTTTAATGCGGGGCGTCATCCAGGGAGCATCAGACGGGTGCGTTGTGACGCTCTTGGCTGGGAAGTAGTGGTGGAAGGCTGCTGTAGTAGTGGCGACGTAGTTTTGCCATTTTAAGTGGACGTCCTCCTCATCCAGCACCTCGGTCCACGGGTGTTGTGTCACCCACTGCCCAAACTCCCTCATGGCTGAGTCAGGCATGGGGCGGTGGGTCCTGGTGACAGCTGACCGGGGGTCGAGGTGGTGGGTGTGGGTGACCACAGTATGGAGAGGTGGGTGCTCCGTCCCATGGGGGGCAGCGGCTTGGGTGGCGAGTACTGCTGGCCCAGGTCTGTGAGGATAAGGTCGAGGATGGCTTGCTGGTGGGTGGGGAAGTCCACGACCTGGGTGAGGTGTAGCTGGTGTAGGATATCGTTGATATCGAATCTGTTAAAGTCCCCACAGATGACCAGCTTGGCAGCAGGATACCTCACCCTCAGGGCATCAGCAGTGTTGATGATGTGAGCGGTGAGCAACTGTGCAGTGGCGGCTCGTGGGGGGTGGTACACGACGCAGACTATGATGGAGGCCGTGTTGTTGGGATGGGAGGGGGGCGTGACTCTCACCCACAGGGCCTCCACACCGGCAGGAATATCGACAGGGAGGTGTGAGGGGCTGAGGGCAGAGCGGCAGAAGACGGCCACTCCCCCCTGCGCCCTGACCTGAGGTGATGGTATAGCTGGTAGTCCTGCATCGTGCACACCTCAGGAACAATCTGCCACGCCTCAGTAACCGCCACAATGTCCGCACAAGTTGTGTGTGTGTGTGTGTGTGTGTGTGTGTGTGTGTGTGTGTGTGTGTGTGCGCGCAGGTCAAGATGAGGGCGGGGTCTGAAAAAAAATCGTGGTCGTTATTCTTCATCTTTTTTTGTTTCTCTTTTTTTTTTATTTATTTTTTATTTTTTATTACAGGAAAAAAAATTCTTTTTTATTATGATACAGTTTTGACACACGTTCTTTAGCGGGGTACACACACACTCTCTCTCTCTCTCTCTCTCTCTCTCTCTCTCTCTCTCTCTCTCTCTCTCTCTCTCTCTCTCTCTCTCTCTCTCTCTCTCTCTCTCTCTCCAACACCCACCTCTAGCAACCCACAGGAGTCGAACCTACGTGAAGCTGTCAGACAAGAACATCATCACATAGCCAGCCTTTCTGTACCCTTAATAATAACCTCCTTAACTCATCCCCTGTAACCTCTATAGACCCTGTGACCTCTGCAACCTTTCCCAAGCTCCCCCTGCCCCTAACCGCCCCCCCCCTGTCCCCGTATAACATGATCCCCCCTCGTAAAAAATAACACAGTTCCCCTTTAATATGTAATTCTCCCCCTCCTTTCCTCCTTTAAATTCCTACTCTTATTTTTTATAGGTACTTCTCTCCCCTATTCTCTCCCCTACTCTTCCTGCTCTTACCCTTCTCCCCATATTCCCTGGAAAAAGAGTAGGTTGGGTAGCAGGTGTTGAAGCAGGAGGAAGGAGACGAGGAGGAAGAGGAGGAGGAGGAGGAGGAGGAGGTAGTGGTAGTAGTGGTGGTAGTAGTGCTTGTTGTAGTGGTGGTGGTGGTGGTGGTGGTGGTGGGTGAAGGTGTAATGCAGGATAGGGGTGTCATTAAGGTGAGGACAGGTGAGGTGAGGTGAGAGGACAGGTGAGAACAGGTGTCCACTCTCATCAACGTCTGGAAAAGAAAAAAAAAGAAAAAAAGAAAAGAAAAAAAACTCAGTAGAAAACAAAACGAAAAAAAAACGTGAAAACTTAAGTAGGTGGAAAAGTAGGAATTTTCCCTTCTTTCCCTTCCCCTTAAAATAAAAAAAAGAAAAGTGAAAAGATAAAAGAAGACTGAAATTCGTGTTGGAGAGAGAGAGAGAGAGAGAGAGAGAGAGAGAGAGAGAGAGAGAGAGAGAGAGAGAGAGAGAATAAAGGAAGAAGAGAGATCAGAGGTATAAAAGAAGTCAAGACAAAATAAATAAAGATGAAAATGAAAAAAAATAAATAAATAATATGAAGATAACGAAGAAAGAAAGAAAGAGAAGAAGAGACAACAGTGAAAAGATCATAAAAAAAACAGAATCGATTGAAATAAAGGAAGATTATACGAACAGAAGGGATAAATGCAAAGAGCGAAGGAGTAGGAGGAGGAGGAGGAGGAGGAGGAGGAGGAGGAGGAGGAGGAGGAACAAGTGGATGGCAAACACCACAGAGACCACTAGGCAGACCACAACAGTCTTCTCGGTCAGCTAATAGTGGTCTTCCCTCCTCCTCCTCCTCCTCCTCCTCCTCCTCCTCCTCCTCCTCCTCCTCCTCCTCCTCCTCCTCCCCATCTCCACTCACTCCACCACCTCCACAGACCACTCCACTGCCCACTCCAGCCCGTTACTCCCCTCTACACGACACCTCCTCCTCCTCGTTCTCCTCCTTCTCCTCCTCCTCCTCCTCCTCTTGTGTCTGCGGTGTGAGCTGCTGACGAAGGAGTGTTTCTCTCTCTCTCTCTCTCTCTCTCTCTCTCTCTCTCTCTCTCTCTCTCTCTCTCTCTCTCTCTCTCTCTCTCTCTCTCTCTCTCTCTCTCTCTCTCTCTGTCGTGTTTGTTAATTAAGAAAATAAAAAAAGTGTTTGCTAATATTTTGTTTTTATGGTAATAGGAAGGAAATGGAAGTGATAAAGAATTGATTTATAAAGGAGGAAAAGTGAGAAAGTGAAAGGCGGGAAGAAATGAGAAAATGAAAAGAAGTAAAAAGTAAGAAAAAAATAAACAGGTTGAGGAGAAGAAGTAATGAAGATTAGCTGAAACAGAGAAAAGGGAAAGTAGAAAAAAATAAGAATACGAAAGGAAAGAAGGAATAAAGTAAAAATGTTAAGGAATAAAAAAAAAAGAGAAGATAAGGAAACGAAAGAAGGGAAGGAAAGAAAAGAAAAAAAGATGAATAGAATAAAAGGCAAAAATTAAAAAAAAAAGAAAGAACATAAAGTGAAATTGATGAAAATCACAATAAAAATCAAAATAAAAACTAAAAAGAGGGAAAAAAAGATGAAAAGAATAAGGTGAAATAAAAGGAGAAAAGTCACATGAAATAAAATTATATTTTTTCAAAGAAGAAAAGTAAGAAAGAGAAGGAAAAAAATAAATAGAAGAAAGTCACAGTATAACAATAAAACGAAAAATAGGGAAGAAAAGAGAAAAGGAAAATAAAAGAATAAAGAACACAATAAAATCTTAAAGTAAGAAAAATAATACAAGAGAAAAATGGAAATAGAAAAAAGTAAAAAAAAAATCAAGAAAACTAAAGAGAAAAAAGACAAAAAAATATATATACGAAAGAGAAAAATACAAAATAGAACACGAAATATTAAAAAAAAGAAAAAAAAAACAAGAAAAAAAAAAATACAAGAAAGAAAATACAAAATAGGAAACGAAATATTTTTAAAAGCAGGGAAATAGAAAGCAGAAACTGAAAAGAGAAAAGAGAAAGCGGAGGATAATTTAGTTCTCAAAGTGTGTTGATAATTCCTCTCTTTCTTCAAGGAGTTGTGGTGTTTGGGAGGAAGGAAGGAGGAAAAACTGTGCATGTGTGTGTGTGTGTGTGTGTGTGTGTGTGTGTGTGTGTGTGTGTGTGTGTGTGTGCTGACTCAGTTGTCTGTATAGATCTCTTGATTCTCTTTCACGACTTGATGAAATGGGTACAGAGAGAGAGAGAGAGAGAGAGAGAGAGAGAGAGAGAGAGAGAGAGAGAGAGAGAGAGAGAGAGAGAGAGAGAGAGAGAGACTGCAACCACACACATAAAAGCAAGACGAGGGAAAGAGAGGAAGAAAAGACATAAAAGATAGATAGAGAGACAGACAGACAGAGAAAGAAAGAGAAGAAAATAGAAACTCATTCTGAGCAACAAAATAAAAAGAAGAGAAGAGAAGAAAAGAGAAATTGCCAGTGAGAAGGATAAGAAAGAGCATTAAAGGCCAATAAATAGAGGAGAAAAGAGAAACGGCAATAAATTAGAGGAAAAGAGAAAGAATATTAAAAAGAGGGAAAAAAAGAGAAAAGTTAATAAAAAAAGAGAAAGTGGAATAAAAAAATTAGAGAAAAGAGTAAAAACAAAAGTGAAAAAAAGTAAAGGGCAATAAAAAAAACAGAAAAAGAGAAAAAAACAATAAGAAAGAAATAAGAAAAGAGAAAGAACAATAAATAGAAAAAAATAAAGAAACGACGGAAAAGAAAAAAACAATAAGTATAGATTAGAAGAAATAAAAAAAGGAGAAAAGATAGAAGACCAATAAAAATGAGGAGGCAAAAAAGAAGTAAAGAAAAGCTGGGTACAAAAAATGAGAAGGCAAAAAAGAAGTAAAGAAAAGCTGGGTACAAAAAATGAGGAGGCAAAAAAGAAGTAAAGAAAAGCTGGGTACAAAAAAGACTCATAGATCAGTAATTAAAGGTGAAAAGTGGACTGACCTTAGATGGCTCAAGGCTCAGCGTGTCCCCGCCACTCCAGGAAGGAAGGGCTGCGGCGGACAGGTGTGCATGGAAAGAGAGAGAGAGAGAGAGAGAGAGAGAGAGAGAGAGAGAGAGAGAGAGAGAGAGAGAGAGAGAGAGAGAGAGAGAGAGAAGGAAAGGAAGAGGCAGGTGAGATTACTGTTAACTCCTTCGCTCCTCAACTACTACTACTACTACTACTACTACTACTACTACTACTACTACTACTACTACTACTACTACTACTACTACTACTACTGCCTGTCTGCGTGTCTGTCTGTCTTTCTATCTTCCTGTCCTTCCTTTTGTCTGTCTGTCTGTCTCTCTATCTGTCTTTCTACTGCTACTACTACTACTACTACTACTGCCACCGCAACTACTATTATTGCTGCTGCTGCTGCTACTACTACTACTACTACTACTACTACTACTACTACTACTACTACTACTACTACTACTACTACTACTACTACTACTACTATACTACTACTACTACCAGCATCACAATCACCACCACTACTCCTGACTTTGTGATGGTGATGCTTCTCCCTCCTCCTCCTCCTCCTCCTCTTCCTCTTCCTCTTCCTCTTCCTTCTTCCTACACGAGACGACCCACTTAATCCTCTTCATGTCCTTCCATCATCTTCCTCCTCCTCCTCCTCCTCCTCCTCCTCCTCCTCCTCCTCCTCCTCCTCCTCCTCCTCCTTCTCCTCCTCCTCCTCCTCCTCCTCCTCCTCCTCCTCCTCCTCC